>NC_140580.1:337435980-337629608 GCF_964204655.1 Triturus cristatus
AAAAAAAGAAATATTCATGTGCTTATCAATGTATTCAGAACAATTCTAAATTATTTAATTTTTCTCTATACATGCATTATGTAACCCCAGTGGGTTATTAAGTTCCTTTGCATAGACATCATACCAGCATTAAAGACAAGAATGTGAACGATGTAACAGCACAGTAAAACCCCAGTGGGTGAATATTAATTGATTAAGCAATTTTGTAACAACCATATGCTTGTCCCTTATTTCAATATGCTCAGATTTATGTTTTTTGATTTTTTCGATTTTTAATGCATTGTATGACCCCAGTGGGTTAATGGACTCCTTAGCATGAACATCATACCAGATTTAAGGCAACACTTTATATTGAGTCTGATTAAGCAGTAAACCTTCATATGTATGCACCATCTAGAAAAGTAAACAAAAAATAGGATACAATTATCAATTAGGCCAGTTACAAATTGATAAAAACAAACTGTTAAAAACATGGATGTCTTTGTAGAAGTGTTAAAAGTCAAAATCCACATAATGTTCATATAATGTACATATTGCACACAACCTGATTGAGGAGTTGGCTATTCACCAAGAAACCAGGCTAATTCTTCTTCAGAATTCAAACCCCATGGAATCTTGGTGTTGAGTTCTAGGATATAGTGAGATTCAAGTTGTCGTAGCTTGCGAATTCTGTCTCCCCCCCCTGATGGTTGCCGGTATTCGGTCAATTACAAAGAATTTCAACAAATTGCGGTTGCTTTTGTGGAATTCCTCATAATGTCGTGCTATTGGGGAGAGTTTGTCCTTGTTTTGAATCGCCCTCATGTGTTCCAAGATTCGTTTCTTGGCAGCAAACATAGTACTTCCTACGTATCTCTTGACACAAGGGCAATTCAGTACATATACACAGTAGTCAGATAGACATGTTAAATGTTTCTCAATAAGTCTATCTTCATCTGTGATAGGGTAATAAACTTTTTTCACATTCGAACTGAATTTGCAAGCTTTGCACACCATGCAGGTGTAAAAACCCTGAATGTCTGTAGTTACTGTTCTTGCACTGCTCACTTCATTTTTGCATAACTTGTTGCGCAGGGAATTAGCCTTCCTATAAGTTACACTCGGTGCATCCTTGACAACTTCATCTAATGTCGGTTCGGTTTTTAGGATGTCCCAATGTTTCTTAAGACATCTTTTGACATCATATGATCCTGAATTATAAGTTGTTATGTACCTGACACCTTGGTTGGTACCATCGTCTTGGTTATCTTTGGGGACCAGCAGATCTGCATGTTTAAAATCATTGGCTTTCAAGCGTGCTTGTGTAATATCATGTAGTTTGTATCCCCTCTCGAGATTATATATGTACCAACCAAGTTGTCAGGTACATAACAACTTATAATTCAGGATCATATGATGTCAAAAGATGTCTTAAGAAACATTGGGACATCCTAAAAACCGAACCGACATTAGATGAAGTTGTCAAGGATGCACCGAGTGTAACTTATAGGAAGGGTAATTCCCTGCGCAACAAGTTATGCAAAAATGAAGTGAGCAGTGCAAGAACAGTAACTACAGACATTCAGGGTTTTTACACCTGCATGGTGTGCAAAGCTTGCAAATTCAGTTCGAATGTGAAAAAAGTTTATTACCCTATCACAGATGAAGATAGACTTATTGAGAAACATTTAACATGTCTATCTGACTACTGTGTATATGTACTGAATTGCCCTTGTGCCAAGAGATACGTAGGAAGTACTATGTTTGCTGCCAAGAAACGAATCTTGGAACACATGAGGGCGATTCAAAACAAGGACAAACTCTCCCCAATAGCACGACATTATGAGGAATTCCACAAAAGCAACCGCAATTTGTTGAAATTCTTTGTAATTGACCGAATACCTGCAACCATCAGGGGGGGAGACAGAATTCGCAAGCTACGACAACTTGAATCTCACTATATCCTAGAACTCAACACCAAGATTCCATGGGGTTTGAATTCTGAAGAAGAATTAGCCTGGTTTCTTGGTGAATAGCCAACTCCTCAATCAGGTTGTGTGCAATATGTACATTATATGAACATTATGTGGATTTTGACTTTTAACACTTCTACAAAGACATCCATGTTTTTAACAGTTTGTTTTTATCAATTTGTAACTGGCCTAATTGATAATTGTATCCTATTTTTTGTTTACTTTTCTAGATGGTGCATACATATGAAGGTTTACTGCTTAATCAGACTCAATATAAAGTGTTGCCTTAAATCTGGTATGATGTTCATGCTAAGGAGTCCATTAACCCACTGGGGTCATACAATGCATTAAAAATCGAAAAAATCAAAAAACATAAATCTGAGCATATTGAAATAAGGGACAAGCATATGGTTGTTACAAAATTGCTTAATCAATTAATATTCACCCACTGGGGTTTTACTGTGCTGTTACATCGTTCACATTCTTGTCTTTAATGCTGGTATGATGTCTATGCAAAGGAACTTAATAACCCACTGGGGTAACATAATGCATGTATAGAGAAAAATTACATAATTTAGAATTGTTCTGAATACATTGATAAGCACATGAATATTTCTTTTTTTGCTTAAAATTTTTTTGCTTAATTTCTTAATGCTTACCCACTGGGGTTTTCACTTAGTTGGCATACATATGAAAAATTCATATTCAATATAATTTTTCATATACTTATTTTCACCCACTGGTGTTGGAATGAGATTTGTTTATCAGTATATGGTGGAGTATAATGATGTTTTATCTCTGCTGAAATTTCTGCCTTGTTTTTTGCAGCATTTCGAAAGTGTTTATTTTGAAATTATGATATTTTAAGGGACTCTCGTGAATTTCAGTATAAGCCAGAAATTTGTACCTAGCGTTTCAGGAATGTTTACTTCAGCTTTCCTGTGACATTATTGCATTTGCAACACCTACCAAAGTGATGTTTGTTATTTGCGACATGCTTGCACTTGATTAGAGGCCAGTACTTAGGGATGTAGAGAGTAGGGATTTACCTAGATTTCTCTCTCTTCCTCTTTCGTCAGTAGAAACTTAACCGTGCTTTACTCACAGGCAGCGCGCACTGTTTGTTACTACTAGCTATAGTAATAAAGTTGTGTTGAAAGACCTCAAACCGATACTTATCGTAGCGCAGCCGTCAATACTCTCAATCATAATTAAATTGTGCACATAACATCGCTGAGATTTAAATACAAGCATTCAGTTATTAACACGTGCAAACTTAGTACACATTAAACATTATATGTTTACGATCTAAGGTGTCGACAATTATTGTTGTTATGCGCAGGTTTTCAAATCATTGTATTTTACAAGGATAAATGTTTAGAAGAGTCATTAATATAAGAACCATTATAATTTTGCAGTTCTTTGTATGTAAGTTGCACCTCTTCAAGATGGCCGACAATTCAGGAACCATGAATTGTAGTTCCTATGTATACGTCCTATTTCTGTTTTCATTATTTTCGTCACGTTTTTTGTTTAAAATCTGTAAAGCACAAAGCGTGTAATTACCCGTGACCAAGGCGGTTACGCCGAAACGCGTTGGGTAAAAGTGGCTCGATTTTGATGAATAAACCACTGTGAAGCCGCAAGACTGTGTTTGGACTTTCATTGGGAAGGAGTGCATCGGATGCGTTGTTGCATTGTGGAACTTAATCTGAGACAGGGATTCTCGGACCCTGAGATGGCACCGCGGTATAAGCGTCCCGGTAACTTCTGAGAGTGTGGCTGGATATATATATATATATATATATATATATATATATATATTTTTTTTTTTTAAAGAGTTGGCCCCAATGAAAGGATGCCAGCCGGCAGGTGAGTAATTCCAATCTTTAATGGGGACATCTTGTAAGCAAACAGCAGGGAGAATAAAGGCATCCGCATAACACATAAGCCAGACGCGTTTCGGGTAAACAAATCCCTTCCTCAATGGCTTTTGTTCATGTGATAACCAAGCAGCTTTCACGGCAACTTTTTATGTTCCAAGATCCTGCCCCAGTGGGCGTGGCAATTTGCATTTCACTTTGGTTCCTGTAGTGCCATATAATAATCTCTAGTGAGTGCGTCGTGGTTAAAACATTTAAAATGACAAATAAAACCCTAGTGGGTCGATGACCCGTCACTCGATGCTGGCTGCACCGCTTTTCAGCATGTTACCTTTGAAACTGCTGCCCACAGCCCTGACACCATCGTGGCGCCAACGCGGGCCCGCTCTTGAGCGGGGGCCTCCTTCCGCGGCTGGGCTCAGCCGCTAAATATTTTTAAAAAGAGTTAGCCCCAATGGAAGGAAGCCAGCCGGCAGGTGAGTAATTCCAATCTCTAATGGGGACATCTTCCAAGCAAACAGCAGGGAGAATAAAGGCATCCGCATAACACATAAGCCAGACGCGTTTCGGGTAAACAAATCCCTTCCTCAATGGCTCTGTTCATGTGATAACCAAGCAGCTTTCACGGCACATTTTTATGTTCCAAGATCCTGCCCCAGTGGGCGTGGCAATTTGCACTGCACTCTGGTTCCTGTAGTGCCATGCAATAATCTCTAGTGAGTGCGTCGTGGTTAAAACATTTAAAATGACAAATAAAACCTCAGTGGGTCGATGACCAGTCACTCGATGCTGCCTGCAATATGCCATATATATATGAATTCATAACTATAACTTGCCACACACACACATACACACACACATATAGATATTTTTGGAAAAAAGGTACGCTGCACTCAGGATCTTTTACTTCAGATATATTAAATAATCAGTCAGTCAGTCAAATACCTTTATTCGATTCAATTGAATAAAAGTTTGCGCACATACATAAAATAATTAGATATACATGAAAACTTATGCAAAAAATCTGACACAAAATACATATATATATATATATATTCACTGAAAAATCCATAGGTTTCACACAAGTTATAGTTACGAATTAGCATTTAAAAAACCTTGCAAATTCACTTAAAAAACCATAGGTTTCACACATGTTATAGTTAGCTGGACATTTCACTCGTAAAAAAACAATGAAATCCCCCCGTTATAGTTAGTGCAGGCAACTATAACTCACGCGACCGCAATCCTCTGCTGATGACATCAGATATTACATCACTGTATTTAGACACTTATTTACCCATGTCTTCTTCCACTAATCTTTAGCTATACATATATTACAAATATTTATTTTTCAGAAAGACACATATGTCATCAGTGATGTAATATCTGACGTCATCAGCAGAGGATTGCGGTCGCGTGAGTTATAGTTGCCTGCACTAACTATAACGGGGGAATTTCATTGTTTTTTTACGAGTGAAATGTCCAGCTAACTATAACATGTGTGAAATCTATGGTTTTTTAAGTGAATTTGCAAGGTTTTTAAAATGCTAATTCGTAACTATAACTTGTGTGAAACCTATGGTTTTTTCAGTGAATTTGTACGGTTTTTTAAATGCTAAGTTATATATTTTTTTTTTCAGGTTTTTCACCGTGCGCGCACCGTGCACTTCGCACACCGTACACGCGCTGTGGGTGCACGGTGCGCTTCGTGCACCGAGCACCCACGGTGCGCAGTGCGTGCCGTGAGCGCACAGTGCGCGCACACCAAGATTTAAAAAAAAAAATTGGGTTTTTTCTCCCCTGGGGGTCCTTCTGTGACCCCCTGACCAAGGCTAGGGGGTCAGGAACTGTCCACCCTGCCCCCTTTTCACGTTCTCCACCTTCGTTTTTCACCCCCTCAGACTGCGAGAGACAAAATGGCGGCCGACACTTCCTGGTTTCGAACGATTCGAATGTGTACTGACATCTAACAACCAATCAGAATTGCGCTCGCGCACGGCAGGGTGCGCGCACCGTGCGCGCACCGTGCGCGCATATAGATATGGATATGGTTTTTAATGCTATTTTCTCAGGAAATACTGAACAGATTTACACGAGACCTTCAAAAGGCACTTCCTTGACCTTATGGCTACCTCTTTGCCAAATTTCACGTAATTCTGTTCAGCCGTTCGGGCTGTACCTTCGACTAAAGGTCCTATGGAAAAATGCATGGGGAAAACGCGTTTTGGGACCCCCCCTTTTTCTCGGCCCCCGCTTGACGAATCACCCCGAGACTCTCAGGGTAGGAGCTGAACGGAGCGCCCCATTTGTTTTGAAAATTTCGCGAGGATTCGTCAACCGGCGCCAAAGTTATTCAAAATAGAATTTTGAGATTTCCTATGGAAACTAGGTTGTAACTATAACTATAACTATCTACTGGCGACCGGAAGTAGACAATATATATATATATATATATATATATATATATATATATATATATAATATATATAAAAATTGATTTCTTTTTAATGCCATTCTACCGCTCAAACTCCCATCTGAGAGAGGGAGAGATAGCACTCGGAGAGAGAAGTTGTTTAACCTGTTTATTAAATCAAGCCACTACAGACCCAGAGAAAAGAGACCTGTTCGGTGCAACAGGCTGTTACACAGCCGAAACGGGTCCCTCTGTTCTCTGCGTCTGAAGTGGCCTGATTTAATAAATAGATTAATCTTTTACTGTCTCCGAGTGCTGGCACTCTATCATTTGGGAGTTTAAGAGGTAGAATTCCATGTGAAGGCGTCAACTGTGGCGCCCTTCCATGCACCACCAGCAGTGTGGTGCAAGCCTGCAAAACAGCAGCTTGATAGGAGGAAATATATATACCGTTACCATGATCAAGGTCTCTGCTAGACCGAAACGCGTTGGTCCTGTGGTTCCATCGACTGCCTTATCTTAATTCGTTAAATTTATTGGAAGTAAAGAAGAATTATACAATCTCTTGGAGTGCGGCCAAGTATATATACACACATATCTTTGAATAAAAGATCTCTGAGAGACCACATTGATCTGAACAGGACGTTTAACCCTAGTTTTATTTCTCCGCTGCCTGTTCTGGTTTTTCATTCTGAAAATCTGGTCGCCCTCAGGGCTGGATCGGGAATCCAAAGCAGCCCCGGCACTTTTTTATCGGACTGGCCTTTACCCTGATGAGTGGTGTTGGAGGCAAGCGTGACACACTGCTGCTTAACAAACCCAGCCACCAACACTGCTGATTTTGTTACTGGGGGCCAATATTGCAGTATCGCTGCAAAACTGGCCACCAGCAACAAAACCGGCTACCACTGCTCCAAAACCGGCCATCACCTTTCCAGCCTCCCGGGCAAACGCCAATGCCCGCTAGGGTCAGTCTGGCGCTGGTCACCCTAGATATCACACAATATAGTGGCTCTCTTCACTCTGGCTCCCTGTGAAGAGCTTACGTCATACAGTAGGATAAAAGCTGAGCTGGAAACCCATGTTCAGAGTGGGTTATGTGCACCTGTGAGGCGGTACAGCTGATGGCCATCCAAAGACATCAGCGGCAGCTTTTGTTTGTTTTTGAGGTTGGGACTGGGGAAGGGTAGAATGGCAGGGCTCAGCAAAAAGTCCCACCCACTGTTTATGGCCTCGCCCCATCAAATGTACCCAAATGATGATTGGTGAGTGCAATGGGCTCAGGGTCCCAGCCTCCACAACAGACTCTACCCTCTCTAAGCCTCGTTCTCTCACACGATTTGATTTAGTTCACAGGAGAAGATCAAATAATATGGATCAAAATCAAGCTGCCCGCCTTATTCTTTCCCTCCCTAAATCTTCTCACATCACTCCTGCACTCAAATCCCTTCACTGGCTCCCCGTTCACTCTCGTTCAATTTTTAAGTTGGCCTGTTTAGCCTTTCTGGCTCATTCTCGGTCCGCTCCTCTCTTCATCACTTCCCTTATCTCTTCTTATGCCTCCTGTCGCACTCTTCGTTCTTCTTCCATGTCTCTCCTGTTCATCCCCCGTTTCCGCAAATCCAGAACCGGGGGCACTCGCTTCTCGGTTTTGGCCCCTCAGCTCTGGAACAGTCTTCCCTTATCCATCCGCTCTATCCCTATCTATTCCCATTTTCGCAAAGCTTTAAAAACCTTCCTTTTTTCTCAGGCTTTTTCTCCCTAAACTCTTCGGTTTGATTTATGTGAGTCTTGATCAGGTTTTAGCGCCAGGAAGCCGCTTGGTCGCAGTGCGCTTTACTAAATACCTTTTTCATTTCATTTCATTTCATTTCATTTCATGTAATTGTTTATCACAGCATCCAAGCCATTAAAGAAAGATACAGCACACATTCTTGTTACAAAATAGATTCAAGATCTTATTTACGTACATCAATGTTTTCATTCTTAGGGCGCAAACTAATCTTTTTCATTCCATTACATGCTTTCCTGTGTAGCTCCCACTTCCACCCCAAACTTTCTTTTAAGTCCATCAAGTAAATGAATGCGCGTACTCCAACACAGATCCTACTTACAGGTTGATCATACCACAATATGTAAAATTTGCAAACTTGCAGATGCGGGCGTCACCCAGATCCAAAAACATCCCCAAAAACTGTCATCTGTGCAATTGACATTAATGGGCGAGACAGTGCCTTGAAGAAGGAGAGCTCGAGTTAAATTGTCTTCATAAATGTAACCGTGTGATCTTGCTCTTCCCACATCGATAGACCGTCGAAGCATTGGCTCGTGTGAGCTCTGGGGTGCTAGCAGTAACAGTTTTTTTTCTTTTTTACTCTGGCAATGCTTGGCTGTTGATCGGGATAATGCTGCCATCTGCTGGCAGTATCCTTCTTATTAGAATTAATAGAGTCTGGCATCCCTGGAGTTAAATGTCATTGCGTTTTGGCTACAAAAACTCAAACATAAGCTTGAAACGTAACTAATTTATTTTACTTCTTTTAGGAACACGGTAGGGTTGACAGTTCTGCTACTATGTTTCTTATGTTTACAAATCTATTTTATTTTATTGTGCCGCAATTGTGGGGCAGGCTGGCAATGCAACCTATCTGTTATGCTCAACATATTGTTCAATTTCGACCCTGTGGGCCAAATTTATCAAACATTCACGCAGCGCAACACAGCAAGACACCTTGCTGAGCTGCGTGAATGAGGGAGGGAAGGAATGCGCCATATTTATCAAGATATGGTGCATTCCTGTCCTCTGCCTGCGTTGGTGTACAGTTAGCAGCCTAGCATCAACGCAGGCTTTCTTGCATCATGGTTCAAGGGTGCCCCCGCGTTGTAGACACAATTATTTTTGAGCAGGAAGGGACACCTTCCTGCACATAAACAATCCTGAGAGGCATGAATGCAGCACACTTAGAAAGAGAAAAATACAAATGAAAATATTTTTCCTCGTTACGCCTCACCCGGAGAAGCATAACATTTTGACGCATTCTCAGATCTACCTCTAATGGTAAATCTGGCAATGCGCCATAATCCATGGGTGGATGCGTGGGAACACCCAGGCTCCACCCATGGAACGCCTCCCTGGGCAGAGTGGCACAAGGCAATGATTTGTGCTTGCTAGCCTTACTCCAGATTTTTCAAGCCATGCAGGGCACGCAAAGTGGCCTTGTGTGGCTTGATAAATCATACTTAGTTTGTGCATCGCCCCTTTGCACACTTGTGTGGCGTAAGGGCGATGCAAAACCTTGGTAAATCTGGTCCTCCTTTTTGCAAGGTCATATTTACTAATAGGTCTCGCAGAGTAGCAAGTGAAGTTTCTGTACAGTACTGCGTGAAACAGAAAGAGAGCAGAACAGTGCCAATTTTTCAAAGATAAAGTGCAGGTCTGCTCTTTCCTAGCGCTGGTGCACATCTGGCTGCCTAGTGCCAATTCAGGCAGCCTTGTGTCATGCAGAAGGGCACCTGCATTGTGGTCAGGATACTTTTTGTTCAGAATTCAGCACACATGCAAAGAAGAAATGACGAGGAGACATAAAAATTATTTTTCTCGTTACACAAATCTCAGGTAGGAGCACTATTTTGGTGCAAACCCAAGTTTGCAAGTCTTTGTAAATATTGTTTTCTGACAAAATATATAGGTGGTTGAACAGGAACACCTATGCACACCCAGCTAAATGCCTATCTGAACAAAAGTAACACGAGCAACGTCACTTTTTTTCACAAAGCAATGCAAAACCATGCAAATCGGGATTTGTTTGGCTTTGTAAATCCCAAAATGGATTTTTTCATCGGGCTGTGCCAAATAAGTGTAACAACCCCAATGCAAAATCTTAATAAAACTGGGCCCTGCCCTTTTTTCCAGATATGTAAGGTGTGAGCTGACCTTGGGCATCAGACTTAAGTTATGGTTTGGTGGATGTTTTCTCTCTTTTATTATTGAGCTTTTGTCAGGAAACTGTGGTCACACCGGCCTGCAGCCTTATCTGTGATGTACAATTACTGGCAGCTATCAAGAGAGCTAATGGAGAGCAATACAGGCCTGAAGGCACTTGTCCCTTTGGAAACATCCCTAGCAAACGGGAGCGTGATGGGGAAGCTGACATCAAGGTCCCCTAGGCTTGATTCAGCTGACAGGAAGGCATGCCAACTAGAGCTTGTCTTTTACATATACGGATAAAAGCATCTCTTTCATGCTGGGCACTAGTGAGTGCCTTTAATAACTGAGAAGGTCAGGCCTGAGAATATCTTCAAATATGCACATTCCACTGTAGCACTTAATGTTTCTTAGCATCCTCTACAGACCGAGGTAGTTATATAGGCTGGTGAACATTTATGCACTGTTTTTAATGAGTAATGTTTTATAACTAGCAACTTGGGATTATGATAGACCTATATAATCACACAAGGGGTGGTGGGAGGTGCTTGCAGATAGTGTACACCGCTGGCAGTACCTCTGTGCTGCATTCCAACCCATCGTTTTTCACTCACTGAGCTACTCTAGACAGAGGTCCTATTTATGGAGCTTAGTACTGACTCTTCTCCTCATGGCAACAGTTCAGTGGTGACTACAAGTATAAAAATATGGTGAGTCGCTGCGGCATCAAACTCAACATATACTGCTCCTCATGTGCCTACCTCTCTCCACGATCGGTGTCCTTGACCAGCAACGGGAAGGACTTCCTTTGTGCTCAGTGGATACCAATCCAACCAATCCTGGAACTGCTCCCATGCTGAGAGCAGCTCCAGGATTGGTGGGAGCAGGCTAACCCAATGCTCATTGTGAGGCTGGAGGCCTGTGCCGGCAATCCCCCAGCTGTTTCACAGCCAGGGTTTTGCTGGGTGCGCACTGCGCAAGTCGGGCTGTCCATAGCAGTTGAGCTGTCCAACCCGACATGTGATCTGTAGGGGCAGCTGTAATACTGCAATTGTAGGATTCAGCCCCGCCCCCTGCCCTCACACTGCAGCATTTGAGTAAAATGGCATTGACATGCCATTTGGGCGATGCTCCTCTGCCCAAATGGAGCAGCCGCCCCTGGAGTAGTCCACCCCAAACTACCAGACTGGTCCTTCCAGAGGGTATAAAAAGCTACCCCAGAGTGAGTTCTTTCCTCGCTGTGTCACAAGGTCCAGGCTATACCTCACTGATGATGCTTAACAAGGCTGAAACTGGTCTGGAGTTGTTTTTGTTCCTTTCTAAAAAGGGATTCATCCCGCAGTTCTCCCATCATATTTTTTGTTTTAGATGATTAATGTATAGTGTAAAGACACAGAAGGACTCAACCGATTTAAGTACAAAATAAATTGTGTGATGACCAGCATGAGTATGGTTGCAGGCCAGTTGCGCATTAAAGTAGTCAAAAACAACAGAAGAGTGCACCTTCTTAGGAGAAGAGCGAGCATGAAGAATCAGACTTGATTCTTTAGAAAGCCCTCACTCACCAACCTAGTTGGTGACATGCTTCATCATCGGGCCCCACCAGGAAGGTCGAGTACCTCACCGGTGTGCTTCGACGCCAGAATTACTGCGGAGCAGGTACGTTTTGTCAGGGTGATAAGTGAGTTTAAAAGTGTTTTGGTTGTGTCCAAAAATAGTTTTATTCTTCCGCCAACCAGGCACGAGTCAAAACAAAGTGAACGATGTATGTGCTGGATAGATTGGTCAGCTATGTCTCAGTCAACATGTTTCTTCCTATATGGTGCTACTGGCTAGGCATTCTTCAGGACCAAGGTGTGGACCCCGGTGGTATGAGCGCGCTAAGGCTCACCCTAACCAGGAGGTCGTTAGTGTGAAAATTGTGGTAAATAATTCCATTACCGGGACTTAATTTGATACAGAAACATAATAAAATAGCTCAGTAAATGAGAGGCAGAATCCGTGGTATTAGAGGTTCGGAATGGGCTTTATTCCAATGATCGATTATAATCGGTTGCTCCAAGTTCCATCACCACGGAGGTTCAGGAAGTGAAGTACATACTTTATTGACAAGAAATGATTTTTATAGAACATACATTACAATGAAGCGAATGCAGTAGGCGTAACAATTGATAAGGAAAATGACGATTCATATGCGTAACCGAAAATGGGTGTAATAAGGAGTAAAAAGGAACATAATTGGTTACGATGTCATATATAGGTGGATCTATAAGATAATACTTGGCATAGATGCGCGCGCAGCAGCATGACGTGTGATTGACGTGCAACTAGGGGGTGAAGGGGACTTGACATTTAGCTCTACATGTGGAGACGAAAAGTCTGGGGGGTCAAGTCAACCTAATCCCAAATCATATCTAACATCCTATGTTTAAAGAACTATGTTATCCACAAAAGAAGGACTCTCGGACAGAATCTATTCTATACTGACTGTGCGTGCGTGTACAAGCGTCTAAGTGTCTATACTGAATGCGAGGGAGTAGGAATATTCCATGGTAACAGGACTATGAATTACTTGCATAAAGACAGAGAAGCCGGGCCTTTTGCTCGGTAGCTGGAAGAATGTTTACTTAAACTACTAGACAGGAATGCATCGGCTGAGGGGCGAAGCAGATAATTCGAAGGTGAAATACAGTTCTTGGCAGAGAATAGGCTGATGTCAGGCTTCGTGAGCCGCGCAGAGAATGAGACAAAGTTCATGGTCACGGATGCAGGCTCAGACTGGAGCTTTCAGAGGCAGAAGGCAAGAAGAGTTTGATGACAGAATCAGGGCCTACTTGCCTGGACTGTAAAATGGCATAAGTGAACCATATAAAGCCGGTGGCCTTTCATACTTAGGAATGGAATATCCGGCCTATTCATGGCGGATCTGACAGAGGACATGTTGACGGTGGACGCACATGTGTTTGCGTCTTCATAACTGGAACTGGAGGGAACATACATGTACTTGTAACATGCACATAGAACCGTTGGGGTCCAAGATAGGGGACATAACTGACCAGAAAAATCCATATTTCCACATTCCCTCCTTGTCCCCTACTTGCCCGTTAAGAGATATCAATCTTCATCAATCCATTGATCTGTTCATATAACATCATTTGTTCTTCTTTCTTCTTCCGTGACGAATGAAATCTTGGTGGTGGAATACACGATGTGGCACACAGGCCACAGATCGCTGGTCCACATTGTAGACATAGACAGCAACTGAATAGTATGAGAAGGCCAATACCTAGGAACGATAGAACTCTCCATCCCCAGGCTGATATCACACTCCAAAACCAACCGGACCAAGTCCAAGTGCCTGGGTTCTGGTGTATCTGGCTTACAATCTTATGAAGGCGAGTTATAGCTTTATATACAGATGGCGAATTTTCTGGTATGAATACGCAGCAGCTGGATCCGATGACCCTACAAGCTCCGCCCCTATCAGCCAGGATGACGTCAAGGACAAGACGATTTTGAAGCACAACAATCCGCATAGCAGACTGCTCTTCTGTTAAATTGCCTAAGGCGGAAATAGTTTCATTCACTACTGCTTCAAGGGTTCTAGTTAGTCTACGTATCAGCTTACTATTAGTAACAGTACCTATATAGGGAAAGATGCCTTTATTAAAATCTACGTACTTGTCCCATGCCGTCTCAGTATAATCGACAATTGGGAGATCTCTCCGTTCTCTGTTGTGTACTAAATGAATATTTCTATAATAATCAGGAGGAGCTAGGAAAACAGGTGGCAAAAGGAATGCAATGTAGCAGGTACCATCCCAATCTAGAGGTAGACGCATATATGCAGTCTGACCACATATAAAGTAGGAGTGGCGATAAGCTCTAAATGAAGATTTGCCTTGATCACTGAATTCTACTGTAGTAGTGCATTTACTATGGCCCATATGTATGGAACCAACTTTTCTTACACACAATTCACCTTTCGCTGGGAATACTGACATTGTTGGTAAAACTAGTTCAACTTCGGATTCGACATTTAGAATCATGAGATTAGGTGTAAAGTTACCTAATCCATATACTTCATTTTCTAGATCAGTTCCTGTTCCTTTGGGGCGACCCTCCTTGTCAGGGTAACAGACTTTGAATAAAACTAGGTTCAGATTTCCCCATACCCAATGGTCTTGGTAAACGGCTGTATCTGAGTCTATGGAATTGATTAAACTAAACCATGCTCCACAGGAGCCATTATGTGTAAACGGATGTGGAAAGAAAGGCAGGACTCCTTCATAATTCTGATAGGGAGGGAGTCGGCCACACACCCAACAATTAGTTGCATTACTAGTCTGATGGGAATGATGTAACATACTAATGAAAGTGTTATTGCGCAGCGCAAGTCTATAAGACAATTCATGCGGGGGTAAGTCACTAAAAGAATGTTCAGCAGTAACATTGTAAACATTTCTGGCAATAGGGTAATATATGTGCAACAATATACTTGCAGTAATTATTAAAAGACTTAAGAAAAACAAGATTAATAATGTCACTATGCAATGGCTACGCAGTGATTTACAATACGCCTGTCGTTTCATCATTTTTCGCGACTGTCCATGATTCAGGTCTAGGCGATACATGTCGGAGACAGATTCAACCGCTTCACCTAGGAGAGGACTTAAACAATCAAATCGTCCGACGGCCTAGGCCTTAATTTTAGCTTATAAAGTTCCTTACTGGTGGCTTCAGCCAAAGGTAGTTTTGAGTCAATGGGTGAGGACACACGAGGTGGGCTGTTTACATCTGAAGGAAGTCCATGAAATTTCTTGATATGACTTGAATGCACCCATCCTTTCCTGCCCTCGATCTTCACGGCTGTCCTTGTGGTCAGCAAGACCAACTGGGGTGTCTTCCACCTGGGCTCCAGCTGAGTCTTTCGGTCGAAATTTCTCACAAGCACAAGGTCCCCCGGAACTACGTCATGGGGTTTCACCTCAGTGTTGTCGGGAAAGGCTGCAGCTACCTGTGAACGACAAGATTGTAGTGCAGACATCAAGGAAGCCAAGTAATCTGTCAGCATATTACAGTCAATATCAGTTATTTTGCGTGGTATAGGCGTCCCCCACATATTTGGTGGTCTGCCGAAGATCACCTCATACGGAGATAGCCCTGTTCGAGAGTGTGCTACCATTCTCATGTAAAAGAGTGCAACTGGTAACGCTACTACCCAGTCGACACCTTTCTCTCTGCATATTTTGGACAATCTGATTTTCAGTATCTGATTATGTCTTTCTACGAGACCTGCTGCTTCGGGGTGTCGGACACAGTGGAATTTCCACTGATAACCTAACAGAAGTGAAACATGTTTCATTAATTCGGATGAGAACGGCTGGCCGTTATCTGAATGAACAACACGTGGTAAACCGTATCGTGGGAAGAATTCTCGAACCAACTGTTTGGCAGTAGTCGGGGCAGTGTAATCTGAAACCGGGTATGCCTCCGTCCAACGGGACAGAGCGCAGACAACTACGAGAACATATTTGAATCCTCGACATCGTTCCATCTGGATATAATCCATCTGGAGTACTTCAAAAGGGTGATGAGGAGGATGAAATCCACCCTGTTCTACGGGAACGCTTTTTCCTGGGTTGAACTGGCAACAGATCATACAGGTACGGACCTTTTGTTTGGCTGCTGCTCGTAAATGTTTATTGAACCAAATGTGTTGAATGCTATCTAGCATAGCTTTTTCTCCTAGATGTGCTGGACTATGTATAGTGTTAATTATAACTTGGACCATTGAATCAGGAAGGAACCACACAGACTTTTCCTTCATCATCCATCCTTGGTCCGTTTGGATCCCTCCTAATTCAGTCCATTTCTTTATTTCGTCTGGTGTAGCATGTGTCTGTATGTCAATTACGTCAAGGGTAGGATCTTTAACTGTCATACAATGTGTCGGCATCGGGACTATTGTCTTTGTCATGTCGGAGGTTTGAGTTTGAGCAGTCTGTTTAGCTGTTCTGTCGGCTAGATCATTGCCTTGAGAAATGATATCAGTAATCTTCGTATGAGCCTTACATTTCATGATTGATATTGCAGTGGGTAGATGTATTGCATCTAATAAGGCATGAATGAGGGGTCCGTGCTGAATGTGGGCACCGTGGGAAGTTAAATAACCTCTCTCTCGCCACAGCACGCCGAAGTCATGTACAACTCCGAATGCATAACGTGAATCAGTGTATATGTTGACTTTTTTATTTGTGGCTTGAATACAGGCTTGTGTCAGAGCGATAAGCTCTGCGGCTTGAGCTGACAAAGTATTTATACGATTAGTTTCAATGACTTCAGTATCTGTTGTGACTGCGTAAGCAGCCACTAACTCTCCTGTATTTGTTCTCATACATGAACCATCTACATACAATGTCAGGTCTGGGTCTGACAATGGGACATCGGTTAAGTCTTGTCTAGGTTTTGTCGTTATTGTAATAACTTCAATACAGTCATGGGCTAGTGGGTCTGTTCCGGTTACTGGCAAAAGTGTGGCAGGATTCAATGTGTTACAGCGTCTGATTTCTATATGTGGCTGAAACAATGTTAGTTCGTACCCAGTGAGTCGCGCAATAGTCAAGTGTTGTGTTTGCGTTCTATTTACAAGAACCTCTACTGCGTGTGGTACTTGAACTGTCAATGGATGTCCTAACACTATGGCATCGCTTTGTCTGATTGCTAAAGCTGTCGCTGCCACTGATTTTAGGCATGCAGGCAAAGCCTGAGCTACGGGATCTAATGTACTAGAAAAATAAGCACATGGTTTGTGTGCTCCTGCTTGTTCCTGTGTGAGTACTGACAAGGCAGTACCTTCGCGTTCTGTAACAAAGAGTGTAAACTGTTTTCTGTAACATGGTGTTGCTAAAACAGGTGCTTGGCATAAAGCTTCCTTTAGGCTTTCAAAAGCTTGTGTATGTTCCTGAGTCCAAGGGAGAACAGTCGATGTGGCTGCCTCCTGTGTTGTCAACTGAATGAGTGGTTTTGCTAGAAATGCGTACTGAGGGATCCACTGCCTGCAATATGACGTGAGGCCTATGAAAGCCCGCACCTCCTTTTGTGTCTTGGGTATTGGCATGTTAGCTATTAACTGAATGCGGTCGGGTGTAAGCTGCCTTCCCTCCTTGGACAGCGAGTGTCCAAGATAAATAACTCGCTGGACACAGAATTGCAGCTTAGAAGGGGACACCTTGTGCCCCTTTTCGGCTAGGAATTGTAAAACTGTCAGTGATGCTTTTTCACATTCCGGTTCGCTTCTCGCGGTGATCAGCAGATCATCGACGTATTGAAGCAGAGCAGTGTTAACTGGCATGTGGATACTGTCGAGTTCTCGTTTCAGTGCTTGGCTATAGATGCTGGGGCTTTCTGTAAATCCTTGAGGTGCGCGTGAGAATTTAAAGCTACGCCCATTTAAACTAAATCCGAACAAATATTGGCTTTCCGGATCTATTGGGACGCTGAAAAAGGCATTCTTGAGATCGATTACAGTAAAGAATGTCGCTTCAGAATCAATAGCTGTCAGTAATGACGAGATATCTGGGACCACAGGAAATTGTGGCACAATGCATTTGTTTAATTCGCGCAGATCAATAACCAATCGATATACTGGCGGGGCCTTTGGATCTGTTCGTTTAAGAATCGGAATTATCGGTGAATTACATACATTGGAGTCTGTTTCCACAACTACTCCTTGGGCAATGAGCTCGTCAATGATTTGCAGTAAAGCCACTACAGCATCTGGTGGTAACTTGTATTGTCGCATTCGTGGTAGCACCACTCCTGCCTTTAATGTGACTCGATATGGTGTAATATTCATGCATCCAACATCTGTAGGGCCTTGTGCCCATAGATGTGTAGGTAAAGTCTGCAGTCGGGGATCCATGTCTCTAGACACATAGTGACCTTTAAAATCACGTAAAAACAACCTTACTCCTTCCGGAGAACAACATATTATGGCTCCTAGAGCTTTCAGTGTTTTTATTCCTAACAGATTTTCTGGACATGATTTAGTAAGCAATAAATCTGTAGTTCGGGTCAAAGGTCCTATCGTAAGTGGAAGAGGCTGTGACACTTCATTAACAATAGGTTTTCCTGAAAAACCAAGGGAAATATTCTGTGAGCCTGAGAGGGGTGCCCCTGGAACTTCACTACGTTTTATGGTCGTTCGACTTGCCCCTGTATCGAGTAAAAATTTTCTGTCTTGGCCTAATAATTTACTGTGTACATAAGGTCCTTCTTGATCTACAGGGATCTCGATAAGGGGTAAGTCAACTTCCCTCTCTAGGCTGGTTCATGCGTATCGTTGGTAATCAGGATAGTCGTACTGTGCGGTCTGGTACAGTTGTCGTGTCGTGGTTTGTGTGGCAGCAACAGGCAGCGCTGGTGCAGCTGGCACAAACTGTATAGACTGTTGTGAAGCTGGCATGGACTGTGCATGCTGCGGAGCTCCTTGTTCATTCTGGTCCTGTCTAGGTGGCCGTGGTCTTTCTTGTGTTTTACCTATGGTGATATTATGTTTCAAAACTGGACAATCGTGTACGTAATGACCTGGCTTTTTACAATAATTGCATGTCCCTTTTACAGGTCCTGCTGAATCGGAATGTGTCATACCCTTTTTATGTCCTTCAGCTGGAACTGTCTGAGAAACTAGCATTTTCATTTTCGTGTCTTTCATGCGTCTGTGTTCATGTTCTTGTTCCTCTCTAATTCTATTGTGATGGTACTGTAACATTTGTAACATTTGTGATGGAGTGTTACCTTGCCAGGTACTCTCGAATTTTAATACTCTATTCTTTACTTGGGGCAGGGCATTTTCTACTAATTTTGTTACAAACAGATGCGGGTATGATTCGCTACTTGCTTTTATGCCACTATTTATACCAAAACATTTTTCAAATCGGGCATAGTAATCACTAGTGTCTTCATCTTGCTTCTGCTTACAGGCTGAAATTGTACCCCAATCTTCCTTTTTCGTAGTTAATAAACGTGGCAGTACCTGTACTAATAAACCTGGTAGTGCTTTAGTTTTATCCCCAAGTCCTGCTCCTGCAGTTCGGGCCTTTTCTTCTGCTTCTAATACTGACCATTCTATCTTTTGGTCTCCTACCTCCCACTCTTTTTCCCTGAGTTTCTCATAAATGCCAGCAGGCATCAATACTTTTAATATTGTCATAATGTCGGGATAGGTATACTCTCCCATGAGTAACATGTCTTTAATTTCTCGGTGAAAACCCGCTGGATCTTTGTCATGACTGGGTACCACTTTCTTCATTTCTAACAATTCTAATTTCGATATGGGCGTATATACAAATACGCGCTTAAACTCGTTGTCCTCGCCCTTTATTGGGTGCACTTCTCGTAAGGGATTCTGTCTATCCATGTAATACGTGGTTCTTTCCTTGATGGGCAATGAGACACGGTCTGAACATACAAAAAGAATATACTGCTTTCTTGATTCTAGAATTTCTTTAATTAATTTAGTACCTGAACCTCTCCATCTATTCATAAGCAATTCAGTCAATATGTCAGGTAAGGGACCAGGGTCCGAATGCTGACTCTGATATAGTATAATGAGTTGTTGAATCATATAAATCCCAGCTAACCGCTGTTCATCTGGGGTGAGATTCAAAAATGTACGTGCTACTGTATCATCACTATATTTTCCGGGACTGTCCACCCAATGGACAGCTGCCCTAGCTAAATCTTGTTCATCCATAGAATCGAGGAAATGATAACCCCTTCGTTCTCGGAGTAGTTTGTCGGCGGCTTGGAACGAATGCTCGTTAGACCTGATGTTAATTATAGGTATTTGGAAATTCCTGTTATTATCTGGACATATCGGACGTATCGGGTCAATAGGACATCTATTACTATTACAAGATCTTCCTCTACCTACATAGGCTATGGTGTCTGACTGTCCTGCGGGCAGTCCAGACCCTTCCTCCTCGTTTTGTTCGAACTCGTCTACCGCTAATCTTTCTTCGTGTAGGCGTTCTATTTCTTTACGGATCTTTCGGCACATGGCTATTATACAATTTTGCTTATCATGTCTACCTTCTGATATATTCTGGCTCCATCTGGTAAGAATTTGCATTGCTTCCGGGTCTACCCCCGGTCGGTCTTCATTTCTGATCACACAATTTATGAGGAAACGTAACAGTTCCCCCTGTATCTCCACTTTCTGGTATTCCATAGCTTTGTTAATACATTCTGGATCTCGCCCTGTTTGGACAAAATGATATATTTTATCTAGATGCGCAGTCATTCCTGGTAACTTCCCTAAATACACTGCGGCTCGTCTGATACGCAATGATGCCATGATCATTTCGTCCTCTTTGCCGGGCACAGGGTCATATCTACAATCTATAAGAAGTTCCTTAAGCGTACGGGCATTTATGAGTTTGGGGGTACGTGAATGTGCTGACTCTTGAAAAGTAAGTTTATTTATTCTGGGTGGCGTAGAAAAAATATTGGTAGCACCTCCCGCAGCCCCATCTGGGGTGTCGGGTGTGAAAGGATTCGTTGAACGTGACACAGCAACTATAGGTGTGGACACAGCTATAGAAGCAGCTGTAGGAACAGATGTAGAAACAGATGTGCTTGCCGGAACTTGTGACACGATCTGTTGCTGTAGGGATACGGGTACTGGATCTTGGCGTTGAACCTCCCTGGTATGCGGTCTATGTGGGGCGGAATTAGCATATTCGGGAGCTGCGTCATCTAAATATGAGGAGAGAAAGACATCTTCTGCGGTTCTAGGATGCCCCTTAGGATGTACCTTTATTGGGAATAATGGGGGTGGCAAGTCTTTCGGTATCTCTGGAGTAGCCTTAGGTAATCCTTCGGCTAGAAGGGGATACATACCATTCATAAGGGCATTTCTTTGTCTATCCACTTGTTCTGTTTTCACTCGGATACCTTCTTCAATTAATAAATTTTCTCGAACTTTATTTGAACTCTCTTTATTCTTTTCTTCCTGTCGGAGTGCTTTTTCTGTACGTCTATGAGATTCTTTACGCCATAACTCAATGGCGTCTTTCTGTGACTGTCTGACTTTCCTTTTCCATAACTCTTCTTCTACTTTCATGATGCACTCTGCATCCCAGGTTCCCGCTGTGGGCCACCTCTGACTTTCTGGTAATTCCTTGGTGTAGTCTACCCATAAATCAAGAAATAATATAGCGTCTAAGCCATGTTTATGATACATGAAGTGCCCCGGAGTGTCCCTAGGAGGAATAGGAACGGCTTCTTCGAGTACCCCTTTTCTTGTAGTGATCTGTCTTAATTTCGAAAAGAGCGGCATATTGAGAACTGATCTGATACTTGATCTTGAACACACTTAGTACAAAAGCACAATAATGAACAACCATTCATACCACAATATGCAGGACGTTTAACACATTAAACATTAAACATTAAACATTTTTTAACCTTTAAAATAACCAACAATGATGATCGTCTGCATAACTAATCACCAAGCATAATTCTTTGACAATAACTAGATACTTCGGAATACTTGATATACTGCTAAACAGTACATATACACTGCTAAAACAGTGCAGACCGGATTTGTGTACCCAAACCCGTCTTGACCGGCACAACCTATGTGCACGTCAGAAATGCCTCCCCAGTAATGGTACTCACCGGGTAGCTTCGGAAACGGAAGGCCTCGGAAACTGGACTTGGACCGGACTTCGGGAAACTGGTGGGCCTCTGTATACCTCGGATCTTGCTCTCTCAGCTAGGCTCTGGTCGGGATACTTCGCACTTCTCACCGCCTCGTCTGGGTGTTGATCGCAGCCTCAGTCGCCCCCGCTTGACCGGAGGGAGATACAGGAAATCCTGCTGGTACGCGTTATTGTCCGTCCAGCTGTGGCAGGAGACCGGGCCTGCAACTCACCGCCGGCGCGTGAGATGAGAAAGTGTCCCTGTTCGGGCGCCATTCATGTGGTAAATAATTCCATTACCGGGACTTAATTTGATACAGAAACATAATAAAATAGCTCAGTAAATGAGAGGCAGAATCCGTGGTATTAGAGGTTCGGAATGGGCTTTATTCCAATGATCGATTATAATCGGTTGCTCCAAGTTCCATCACCACGGAGGTTCAGGAAGTGAAGTACATACTTTATTGACAAGAAATGATTTTTATAGAACATACATTACAATGAAGCGAATGCAGTAGGCGTAACAATTGATAAGGAAAATGACGATTCATATGCGTAACCGAAAATGGGTGTAATAAGGAGTAAAAAGGAACATAATTGGTTACGATGTCATATATAGGTGGATCTATAAGATAATACTTGGCATAGATGCGCGCGCAGCAGCATGACGTGTGATTGACGTGCAACTAGGGGGTGAAGGGGACTTGACATTTAGCTCTACATGTGGAGACGAAAAGTCTGGGGGGTCAAGTCAACCTAATCCCAAATCATATCTAACATCCTATGTTTAAAGAACTATGTTATCCACAAAAGAAGGACTCTCGGACAGAATCTATTCTATACTGACTGTGCGTGCGTGTACAAGCGTCTAAGTGTCTATACTGAATGCGAGGGAGTAGGAATATTCCATGGTAACAGGACTATGAATTACTTGCATAAAGACAGAGAAGCCGGGCCTTTTGCTCGGTAGCTGGAAGAATGTTTACTTAAACTACTAGACAGGAATGCATCGGCTGAGGGGCGAAGCAGATAATTCGAAGGTGAAATACAGTTCTTGGCAGAGAATAGGCTGATGTCAGGCTTCGTGAGCCGCGCAGAGAATGAGACAAAGTTCATGGTCACGGATGCAGGCTCAGACTGGAGCTTTCAGAGGCAGAAGGCAAGAAGAGTTTGATGACAGAATCAGGGCCTACTTGCCTGGACTGTAAAATGGCATAAGTGAACCATATAAAGCCGGTGGCCTTTCATACTTAGGAATGGAATATCCGGCCTATTCATGGCGGATCTGACAGAGGACATGTTGACGGTGGACGCACATGTGTTTGCGTCTTCATAACTGGAACTGGAGGGAACATACATGTACTTGTAACATGCACATAGAACCGTTGGGGTCCAAGATAGGGGACATAACTGACCAGAAAAATCCATATTTCCACAAAATGCAGGAACATTTTTTTGACACCTGTTATTGCTGCGGGAACCTTCTTAGTGATAGGTACCCGGTATTCATCTGAAAAGAAGAACAAAACACAAACGAACACAAAGATAAAACCGATTGATTAGAATGTAGTCACAGTGCGTTTGTTGTTCACATTTTACCATGCTCTTGTGCTCTTCTCGGAGTGCACTACAAATATACCTCACAGGGCTAAGGTGTCCTATGGTTGGATAGGGATGTGCACCTATTTATTCACATTATCATTAGTGGTGGTGTCTATGTCCACTCGTAATGTGAAAGTACTTTATATTAGCGCTATTTCACCTGTATACCTGCTAGGGCGTTTAGCGGTATCAGTGCGTCAGTGTCACACACACTATCATTAGCCTAAGGACCATGCCCGTGCTGTATTGGCGGGTGGAAAGAACCATAACATAGAAAAACGTCTTACAAGTGTAGTGATCATTAATCACACCATGGGTCTCGGGAGGGGGTGGTGGTTAGTAGGCACACCCTGTAGGGAAAGAGATGGGATACGGGTAAGATAGATTGTACCCCCACTTCAGCAAGCAAATTTACTTATCTGTTGTCAGCGCTGTCGCAGGGTTGACTCACCCCAGCAAAGCCAGGCACCCGCTTGGTACCTGATGCAGCCCTCAAGATACCGAACCCCGTCGATGGGTGATCCAGTATCCCACACAATCTTTTATGGGGTGGTAGGAACCGGTCAATGACACTCGGTTTGGTTGTGGGTGTCACTAGGGGCGCCATGATGCTGTTGTCATTGCGTGCGCGACCATAGTTTGGCCAATCAGGGCAGTGAACATTTGGTTGTGTGCCCCGTGGTGTCATTGGAGCTGCTGAAACATTACCCTTGAACTGCTGAAACGCTCACCTTGAACGTGCCTTTTGTATATTCGACAAAACTTTATCGGCAAATGTTATTAGCCCCGTATCGTATGGCTCAGGTTATTGGAAACGATGGGGGTACTAAGATGGGGGGGTTGAGAAAATTAAAATCACACAAATCGGGAAAGCTGTCAGGACAATAGCAGTCTCATGTGCATCTGATTGCACGATATATCTTGTCAGTCCAAAGCTGGGCATAGGTTTATATAGTATAACCGGGTAGCCCAATACTGTTACTACTGTAGGCACAGTTCTAATAGTGATAGGTGCAAGCGTGGTGTGTCACCTCTTGGGATAGTTGAAAGTATACCTTCATAAGAGTATGGTATGCGTGAGTGGAAGGCTACACCTTGGTATTACTGGAATTCGGTCATCGTACATATGCAGATATACTGAATATTTGACGGGGTACAGAGGTAGAAGAAATGCCGCTGCCCGTGTCCCACGCAGGGGTACATCAGCAGGGCAGCTCTCTAGTGGCCACCCGTCGGATCCTCCCCCCCCCTTTTTCTGTTCCCCTCTCTTAGAGGTTGCGCCTTGGGGAGGGGAGGCCCCAAGGGGCTCGCTGGGGGAGGCGGGGCTGGGCGGGGCTGACCCTATTTAAGCGCCGCACCCCCGTAGATCGCCCTCTGCTTCCTGCGCACTCTCCTGGCCGCGCGAACCCAGCCGCAGACTCGGACACCAGCAGTTGCCGTCCTTACTACGCTGTTGCGATCGGGGCCCCTACGTCGTCGTGCGTTTGCTTACACAACGAGCTACGGTGAGTCTTGCAAACCCCCTCCCACCCCGGCCCTGTCCCTGGCCAGTACCATGTTGATGGGGCCCTGTGGCTCGGATGGCCACGGGTGGGGGGGCGCAAGTGGGGCCTGAGCCTCTGAAGGACGCTGCGGCTGTGGTAGTAGGCTAGTTTCGTGGTGGGATGGGAGAGCTCTGGGGGGCCCGTGGAGAGAAGCGTGATTTTGAGCGCTGCCAGGCCGCAAGGCGGCCAAGAAGGAGGGGATGGGATGTTGTTAGGGGGGACATCGCCCCGGCAGCGCCTGCCGCGGGGGGTTGCTCGAGTCGCTCAACCGGGTTTAGCCCGTCGGGTAGTTGTGCTCTTGGGATAGCGATTCGCGTCCCGCGACCTGCAACCCACCCCCCCCACCCGAGACCGCCCGGCCATCGCATTTCCCGGCTGGGAAACAGCGGTAGTGGTTCCCGTCCCGCGCAATGGGACGATGACTTCGAAGCAACAACGGTTCGCGTTTCCTAATTAAAAGTGGGTCGTTCGGTTCCCCCAGCGACGGAAGGCGGGTACCTTCGACGGTCGGACTCCCGCTCCTCCCCGGTACCGAGCCACTTTGGAAGGGTATTTGTATAACAGTGCCAGGGGTGGGGGGGGGTGTTATACTCCGGCCCGGGTTCGGGTGTACGGGTTGGTTGTTCGAGCCCTGTGACGGAAGTGTATGGGCCGGAGCGGCTGATTGGGAGCTTCGAGCCCCGGCACCCCACGACATCTTGTCTCCGGCCAAAGCAATTACCCCCGTGCCGGCAAAAAGATTAAATCCCGATCAGGCCCGTGCGCCACGCGACCGGGGCACAAGGAAAGCGGCAATGCGAAAGGACCGAGTCCCTGCCACCCCAAACCTGAAAACACGAGCCTCGGTCATGGATGCAATGCACGGCGTCAGGACGTACCTAATTGTCGGGTCCGCCGCGGAGCCATCCCAGCAGTTGCACAAGGCACTATGCGCGTGCGTTTATCCCGGGCCTCCACCCCCCCCCCTCCTTCCGGCACTACAATGATGGCATGGCAGTTGCTTGGCTCGTGGGTGAGGCAAACCCGGGGCGCTCTCGGTTGCATTGGGATGCGGCCCAAGGCCAGCAACGAGTGCGTTACGAGGGGGGAATGAGGGGAGCGGGGCAGAATTGTGGAAGCGGGGCAGAATTGTGGGCAGTACGACCCGCGAGCGGGACGCGGTCAGGGGGTGATTAGGCCGGGCCCGTAGGTCGCGCCTCTGCAGTTGTGAGTAGGGAGCCTGCATGATCGGGACTTGGACCGAAGGATATAAAGGACCTCACAGGTCCTCGGAGGCTTGCTTCCGGCCCAGGGAGGACCTTGCTTAGCATTTCGGACCGGACTGTTCCCATGAGGCAGAGAGTCCGTCCATCAATTGTGTGTCTCTTGCTAACTTTAAACGTGAGCATGAAAAATGGTGGTGTTTTTCCCCGTGCCCTAGGTAACCACATGGCAAGGGATTTTCTGGAATAGGAGAAAGGTGTTCACGGCGCTCACGCAAAATGCTCCGATGCTTTCTGGTCGCATTTGCGCGAGTTAATCATGCAGCAGGCCAAGCCCCCAGTGCCGTGATGTGGGTTTCAACCAAGGCGCTGCCCATTCAGAGCGCTCCAATGCGCATGATAGAATAGCCTGCAGGCGGAGCCCCCCCCCCCCTGTGTCACAATGGGCAATTAAAATACGACGCACACGCTATGCGCTCCAATACCTTCTGGTCTTATGCGCGATATATAACTTGCAGCATGATAAGCCCCCAGTGCCGCGATGGATACCTTAAATACGGCGATTATGCAACGCGCTCCGATACTTTCTGGTCAAACTTGCAGCATGTAGTGGGTGGCGGTCCTGTAGGCCGATGGAGTTGGCAGGGATTGCATTGTTCACGTGCCTGCTGCGAAAGGTTGGTTCCGAATGCATTGCAGAGTGCGCATGATGCACGTGGGTCAGCAAGGTCCAAACACGCAGCATGTAGTGGTGGCTGCCTAGAAGTCAGATGGTTGAGACAGGGGTTGCATGGTCCCGTGCTTGCTGCGAGGAGTGGGTGCCGAGTAGGTTACGGGGTGCGCGACACACGTGGGGCTGCGGGTTGCGGCTTCAATAATTTAGTTTAAGGTTCTCCAATGCGTCAGCGTGTTTCGGGCGCTCACCTGGCCTGGGAGACTATAGGGTGCGCGTGGTGCACGTGTGTCAGTGGATTGCCGCTTTCTAGGCACCCCCCCCCCGCTTTGTTACTTGCAAAGCTTCAATTTTAGGTCTTCAGATGCACGCAACGCGGACAGATTACTTTATTAGGACACTCAATAGGTTGCAGAAGGGGTTAATTTGGCTAGAGATCGCCCCGCAGATGCTGATTATCCCCCCCTTGCTGGGATTTCTGCATGTGCTGCGCCTGCTGGTGCACTTCCCCCCCCCCCCAAAAAAAATTTGAGGTACTTACAAGCAATTGCGAGCTTCGAGTGTGTGCGGCCCTTGCACCGTGCTAACGACGTTTCTCTCTCTCCCTACAGATTACCGGGGGGACAGCCCGCAAACGATAGGAGCAAGGGACCGCGGGAAAAGTGCAAAGGGGAACGAGGGCAAGCTGTGACCACAAAGGTCGAGCACCGCACACATGGAGGATATCGGGACACCGAGTCCACTTTTTTCCCAGGAGACGTCGATTGATGAGACGCAGTCGAGCGCACCGCAAGACGGAATGTGGGCGGAATTCATGTCGATCGCTCGTGAGAAGGGGCCGGCGTGGGTCCAGGGTTTTATCGAAGCTCGTTGGCAGGACGACTCAGGTGTGGTTGTCGCACCCCCCCCCTGCTGAGGTACCCCCCGGCCCTTCGGGGGCGGAGCCCTGGAGGTCCACCCGGGTACGCAAGCCCACAACCAAAGACATGCCTGAGGCCCCGCCAACAAAGAAAGCAGGCGGCAGCACCACGCAGCACCGTGCCGGCTGTTGTAACACCGTTGGTGCATGACTCTGCCACAGGCATAACGGACATGGCGCAAATGGGTAAGGCCATGGACCACATGCTGAGCCTCATGACTGTATTCCAGAGCCGTCTGGATGCTTTATCTTCCCCGCCACAGGTGCCCGCGGCAGCGCAAGCCCTCGTGCTCCAAGTCTGGGCAGGACAGAGCTCAGCCGTGGAAACACGTATTGGTGAGCATGGGGGGGGCTTCGGTGCTGACACCCACAGGGGATGCTAGTCCCCTCGCAAATACTACATCGGTTGCACCCACGGGTGGTGCGCCGGTTTCCTCACTCACCCCTCCTGCGATGGGTCCGGCCACTGGCAATGTTGCTCTCGAGCCCTGCGCGGGGAGTGGGTCAGCACCGCCGGCCCAGCCCGCTGTGGCCCCAGGGTCAGCTGTCCCAGTAGGGGAGGGCACAGGGGAGGTGCCTAGACCCCTGGTCACCCAGGCACCATTGGCATCTGGCCGTTGTTCCCTGGCGTGGATGGTACCGCAGACAGCTAAGGAGGGGATATGGAGGCGGGAGTACATAGATATCCTTACACTACTCATGCATGGTTTGGCAGGCATGGACACTAGAAAGATGGGTCGGAAGGAGGAGGAAAAGTTCAGATACCAGAGCTGGCCAGATAAGACAATTGAGAACTGGACGTCAGCATTCAACATTTTAGCGGCAGTGGTTGTCCAGAAATCCCCAGACCAGAGTGAGGCCCTCATGCAATATGCTAGCACAATTCAGGAAGAGGCTAGGCTCTCTGGGGGGTTGGGCTGGTTTTATTACGATCAAGACTTCCGGAAGAGAATGGCCATATGCCCGGACCTGGGGTGGGACCAGAAAGAGATCCAACTATGGGTCCAACAAATGTGCCGGCCCACCAAGGAGGGGAGGGAACAGTCGAATAAAGGGCAAGGGGAGTCATATAACAGGAGGAAGGATCAGTTCCCCAGGCGCCCCTTCAAGCAGTCATTTCGGGGGGGCAAGGGAAGAGGGCAGAGGCAGGGCTCTAAGTGATTCAATTCAGGCACGTGTCGGCTATACAACGGGGGCAATTGCACCTGGGGCAGGGCATGCAAATTTACACACAGCTGCAGCAAGTGTGGTGCACAACACCCCGCGAACACCTGCACCTCCAGCCAGGGCACCCCACAACCCACCCCAACCAACAGAACAGATACGCAACGCCAATGAGGCCACAAGGGCCGGTCACCCCCACCCCAATGGGACCTCACCATCACCCCACGTGCACTCGGGCCCCCCGCGCAGCGCCCCGGGCCCGCCAACGGCCCATCCCCCATCATCATGGATAATTTCATTCCACTCATCAGGCGCTATCCATTAGTGCAGGACAAGGCCCTGCTAGCGGGAGGGTTCCTCTATGGGTTTAAGATTCCATACAAGGGGCCACTGGTATCCAGGGACGCATTGAGCTTAAAGTCAGCCAGGGACCTGCCCGGGGTGGTAGCCCCAAAAATACGAAAGGAGTTGGCAGCAGGGAGGGTGGCGGGGCCATTCAGCAGCCCTCCCCTCGAACACTTCTTGGTTTCACCGCTGGGGGTGGTACCGAAGAAACAGCAGGGCGCCTATCGCTTGATACACCATCTATCATACCCCGAGGGCAATTCAGTGAACCACTGGTTAGATGAAGGGACATGTTCTGTGTCGTACTGCTCTCTGGGCATGGCCATTGACATGATACGGAGAGCGGGCAAAGGGGCGTGGCAGGCCAAGGTGGACATTGAGTCTGCATTCCGCCTGCTGCCGGTGCACCCCGCAAGCCAGCACCTGCTGGGTTTCAAGTGGGCGGGGCAGTTCTTCTACGACTGCTGCATGCCGATGGGGTGCGCAGTCTCCTGTGCCTACTTCGAAGCCTTCAGCTCGTTCCTCCAGTGGGCATTGGGGGACCTCCATGGGATCACGCAGGTGACCCACTATTTAGACGATTTTTTGTTTTTTGGCCCTGCAGGCACAGGCGAGTGTGCGGCAGGGCTGAGGCGCTTTGAGGAGATGGCTGAGTTCCTAGGGGTTCCCCTTGCCCCAGGTAAGACCGAGGGGCCGGCGCAGGTCCTGACCATTTTGGGTGTGGAGCTTGACACGGTTAAAAGTGAATCGAGGCTTCCCGCTGATAATGTTCAGGACTTGCAGCAGGACATCCAGGCGCTGCTGGGCAAGGACAAAGCGACCTTAGGGGCTGTCCAGAGCCTGGTGGGCAAGTTGAACTTCGCAGCTAGGGTGATACCAGCCGGCAGAGTATTCTCGCGGAGGCTGGCGGGGGCCACGACCAATGTACTACAGAAGCACCATCTTGTAAGGTTGAGTTCAGGCTTGAAGGCGGATCTAGCGATGTGGGCGGAATTCCTCATCGATTTCAATGGTAAGGGCCCCGTGGATAGCTAGTCAGGAACTTTGCCTGTTCTCAGACGCTTCAGGTAGGGAAGGTTTTGGCGTGATCCTGGGCGAAGAGTGGTGCGCTATGCGGTGGCCGAATGCATGGCGAAAAAAGAAAGTAATGAGCAATATTGCAGTGCTGGAACTCTTCCCCATCCTTGTAGCTCTGCATTTATGGCGGGCCACGCTAAGCGACAGGAAAGTGGTTTTCTGGTCGGACAACATGGCGGTGGTGCACGCCATTAATGGCCTTACCGCCTCTTGCCCGCTAGTTCTAAGCCTGCTTAGGGAGTTGGTGAAGGCAGGACTGCGCAACAACATTGAGTTTAGGGCGCGGCACATCGCGGGTGTCAAAAATGTGGCAGCTGACGCTCTTTCTCGCTTTCAGTGGCTCCGGTTCTGAGAGGCATGGCCGCGGCGAGGGCGGAGATGACACCATTCCCAGCACCCCTTTGGCACCTGCTACGGTGGGGGAACGATTGAGGAAAATGGGGGAGAGGTCCCTGGCGCCGGTGACACAGAAGAAGTACAGCTCCCAGCTAGCGACATTTAGAGCAGTAGTGGAGGCGCAGGGGGGACAAGCCTTGGGGAGCGAGGAACAAGTAGAGAGCTTCGTAGTGTGGGCCAAAGAGAACGGCAAAAGCCACTCATGGACATGTGGTCACCTGGCTGCCGTGCGACACAATACCAGGCTTGATGGGGGTGCCGACACTACGGGGTCGTTCAAGATCAGGGCGGCCCTGAAGGGTTGGGCCAGGGACGAGATCAGACAACCAGACACCAGGTCGCCCATCGAATTTGTTGACCTCCAGCACATCCTAGACACAGTACCCCTGGTTACCCACTCCCCGTTTGAGGCGAGGCTCTTCGCAATGGCATTCTGTCTGGCCTTCTTCGGGGCCTTCAGGGTTAGCGAACTGGTGGGAAAATCCAAGGTCCACCTGCCGGGCGCAGCGCTGGGAATTGCAGATGTCGGTCTCAATGTAACACTGGAGCTCCACATTCGGAAATCCAAGACGGACCAAGCGGGGAGGGGAACGACAGTAGTCCTACGTGCACTGGGGGACACCAGGTATTGCCCGGTCCATACGGTCCATACAGTCAGAGAGTACCTGGCCTTGCACCCAGCAGCCCCGGGCCCCTTCCTGATACATGCGGATGGGGCCCCCCTCACCAGGTTTCAGTTTGATCGCATCTTGGGGGCTGCCCTTGCCAGGGGGGGGGTTATCTGGGAGTGGGCGCAGATTCTCCTCCCACTCTTTCCGAATCGGCGCCGCCACTTCTGCGGCTAAGGCCGGCATGGGTCCTGAGGGCGTTAAGGGTGTGGGGCGTTGGAACTCCGACTGTTTTAAAAGATATGTCCGACCTTGAGGCCGCAGTATTCTAGCAGGTGGGCCGCAACAAAGATGCTAGTATATGTACATTCTGAGTGTTCCATAACGTGTATACCCCAAGGGTTTGTGTGCAAATAAATATACGACTACTTAAAGCTGCTTCATCGTTTCATTTGGTAGGCCACCAGGTATGGTTGATGGGACACTCTTACATCGCAAGGCTGGAACGCTGGGCGGCGCACAGGAACTGGTCGCAGAGTTTCGTTAACACGCAGTTCGCATGGTTGGGCTCCCCGGGGATGAAATGGAGTGAAGCACGGGGAATGATCGAACGGCGCTTGGCTGCCGGGGGGGGCCCAGCCGTCGGTCCTCATTTTGCACCTTGGGGGGAATGACCTTGTTGCCAGGGGAAGGAGGGCCCTGCTCCGGTCCATGCAAGCTGACTTGGCAGCCATCAGTCAGGTACTGGGTTCATGCGAACTATGGTGGTCGGAAATCGTTCCCCGCAGGATTTGGAGAGGGAGCCAGGTCTCCGACTGCGGTAGAGCGGTCGCGCAGGAGGGTCTATAGGTCCATGCCGAAATTCATGGAGCGCAGGGGCATGGGTTTCATCAGACATGCATTGATCCTAGAGAAGGTAGAGGGGTTTTATGAGGCTGACGGGGTACATCTGTCCAGGGTAGGGATGGACATGTTCCTGCTGGATGTGCAAGAGGCGCTCGCGAGGGCAGGGCATCAGTAACAGCAATGGAGGGGGGCTCTGGCAGCGACGGGAGCCTCACCAGAGCTGTGGCGGAGTTACAGGGCGATCTGGAGGCAGAAGGGTACAGTAAGGGTACCTCTGCGACAGTCGGTACAGTAAGGGTACCCCTGTCCGGCACAGTAAGGGTGCCCGAGCCAAGGTCCGGGAGCCGAAGGAGGTTCTGGGAAGACCGCGACGGCGCCCCGTTAGTCCTTCGGGCAGTTGGGGGGCCTGACCAACCGGGGGTGTGCCATAACACGCTCCGCCCCCGTTAAAGGGGGAGGGAGTATTAGACAGATCACGTGATCCAAAGGAGGATCCGAAAAGAATGTGCCGCACTGCCGGGCATCGACCCACCGTGCGTGCTGGCTCGCAAGGCGGGCGGAGCAGCGAGGGGCTGCTTGCCCTGGATCGCCCGTAAGATAACCCACTCTATCGTCATACTTATGTTGTATGAAATAAACCTGCAGCAGTTCTTCACCCATAACAAATGTGTCAGTGTAATCTTTGGGTGACGTCTGTGCATGCGTGTAGAGTGGAGCGGATGACGGTGTGGTCACCATGCCGCTGCCCACGTCCCACGCAGGGGGACATCAGCAGGGCAGCTCTCTAGTGGCCACCCGTCGGAGCCTCCCCCCCCCTTTTTCTGTTCCCCTCTCTTAGAGGTTGCGCCTTGGGGAGGGGAGGCCCCAAGGGGCTTGCTGGGGGAGGCGTGACGCGGGGCTGGGCGGGGCTGACCCTATTTAAGCACCGCACCCCCGTAGATCGCCCTCTGCTTCCTGCGCACTCTCCTGGCCGCGCGAATTCCCACCCTTTCCGCTTACCCTGCGCGGCGTAGGAAGCGCGTTTTTGGAATGTTGTAATGTTTTTTCTTGTGTTGCAGGCGGAGTTACAGGGCGATCTGGAGGCAGAAGGGTACAGTAAGGGTACCTCTGCGACAGTCGGTACAGTAAGGGTACCCCTGTCCGGCACAGTAAGGGTACCCGAGCCAAGGTCCGGGAGCCGAAGGAGGTTCTGGGAAGACCGCGACGGCGCCCCGTTAGTCCTTTGGGCGGTTGGGGGGCCTGACCAACCGGGGGTGTGCCATAACACGCTCCGCCCCCGTTAAAGGGGTCGGGAGTATTAGACAGATCACGTGATCCAAAGGAGGATCCGAAAAGAATGTGCCGCACTGCCGGGCATCGACCCACCGTGCGTGCTGGCTCGCAAGGCGGGCGGAGCAGCGAGGGGCTGCTTGCCCTGGATCGCCCGTAAGATACCCCACTCTATCGTCATACTTATGTTGTATGAAATAAACCTGCAGCAGTTCTTCACCCATAACAAATGTGTCAGTGTAATCTTTGGGTGACGTCTGTGCATACGTGTAGAGTGGAGCGGATGACGGTGTGGTCACTAACTCTTTAGTAGGAACTATATACTCAAGGCCGCCAATGAGCCTGAATGAGATGCATGGGTGTAGAGGGATTAGCCTCGTAGTGCAGTGCCTCACGGGATGTTATCATTGAGCCTTCTTTATCTGTGCCCAGACGGTAGACCCACCTTTGTTCTTTCTCGAACAAGGACTGCTGGATGTTTCTGCCTGTGTTAACCTGTTCAATAATGGTCCACTTCAAGTCATTCGTAGTGTGATTGTGTTGTATATAGTGCTCACTTAATTTTGTCGTGACTCTCCTACATCGGATGTTGCTTCTGTGTTCACACACGCGTTGTTTCACTTTCTGTGTCGTCATCCCTACATTACGCAACCCATAGGGGCAGGTGATCAGATAGACCACATTTGTGGAGTTGCAATAAGTGTGGGTGGGTTGTGTCCACGTTTTACCGGGTTCAAGGTTAAGGACCTTCGTGTGTGATGTTAAATGGCAGATGCTACAGTTAGCGCAAGGAAAATGATCCACTACTCTGGGCAGGCCCCATGCTTCAGTTATGGACGGGGTGTCAGTAGTTTCCAGACTTCTCGGTGGTGTGTGGACCAGGGAGTCTCTAAGACTACGACCCTTTCTGAATGAGAAGAGGGGTTTCTCCCATGTTCTATTGCTACTTGTGATTATTCTCCAATGTTTGTTTATTACTTTCTTAACTGTGGTGGTTGCCGTGCTGTATGTGGTAACACAAGTAAGTGGTATTTCCTTGGTCTCTCTAGGGTTATCTTCCAAGAGAGGCTCCCTTGGTTGCTTCCGGGCTCTTTGATAGCTCTTATTGAGAATCTTTTCTGGGTAGCCCCGATTTTTTAGTCTGGTGGTGAGGTCAGCTGATTGGTTGCGAAAGTCATCCAATTTACTGCAATTTCTGCGTAAGCGTAGATATTGTTTGTACGGCAGATTTTTCCGTAGGGGCCTAGGATGGAAGCACGAAAATTCAAGCAGATTGTTTTTTGCCGTGGGTTTATAATGCGTCTTTGTGGTAAGGCCCCCCTCTGATTTAGTGATGACCACATCCAAGAATACCACCTCATGTTGGTTGCAAGTGTGAGTAAATTTAAGGTTCTGGTCAAGAGTATTAATCCAAAGGAGGAAATCATTGAGAACGTTGTCTTGTCCTTTCCATATCATGAGGACGTCATCAATGTACCTCTTCCAAAATGCTATGGAAGAGGTATATGGGTTGTCATCAGTAAGGATGAATCTTTGTTCGAAATCGTAGACATACAGACCTGCCTCACTAGGGGCGAAAGTGCTGCCCATCGAAGTTAAAGTAGCACAGATGTGCTTCTGTAGGTAAGGTTCACCCCACTCAAGATGAAATCCCGTTTGTGAATTCTTAATAAATTAGCCATTTTTTATAGATGTGCCCCAAAAATTGGGAAAAGAATATTCAAAATTCTAGCCTTGAATATGCCAAATTTGGTGCAGATTGGGTAAATGATGTGGGGTGTAAGTTCAGTAACTTTTTTAAAAAAAAAACATTTTCTCATTACAAAATTTCTCTGTGCAAACTCCAGAACAGCTGCCTGACAGTCACTGATTTATTGGATTCAGGATCATTTGTATAGCTGCTCTTGACATATAAAGCAAAATGTGAGTATGTACTTCTCATGCAACAGAAGAGCCAGAGTGGGTTTCTTATCTAACCACTTATCCTCCAGCCTTGCACAAAGATGGGAGTGCAATATTTTTAACCGGAGCAGCAAAGTGTATGTCCCAGTGCAATACGCTCTTCAAAGACTTTTTCGGGGGCCGGAAGGAGATAATCCATCAAATCTCCCTCCTCCAAACTGCAATGCTGAAATAAAGGTGGATTTATACAACCCCCTGCCTTGCCTAAGAGCTGGGTATGTCTACCCCTCTGTCCCTCATCTTCACTTGGGGAAGATGAGGGATTACCAGCCCACTAGCATTGCCATAGCGGGGGTCTCATTTTCTCCCTCTGTCTTGTTCGGGGGTGGTGTGAGTAAGAAAAAATTGAGGAGGAGCAACTGGCATCTACATTACATCTGCAAGCTCTGTGCACATCTATTCTAAACCAAGAGTAGGAGATAGTATCTAACTCTGCCTGCAGAATTTGGAGGGCCACCAGGGTTATGAAGGAGAAGGGCAGTTTCCATCTGTTCCCGCACTGTCTTCCAGAGTGATAACACAACATTGGGGCAGCTGTGACCTGCACTGTTTTATGAGGCTTGCAAAATACTGCTTCCAGTCCTGAATAGTTCGAGAGAAGAAAGATTGTGTAGGTCTTTCTTATCTAATTCCTATGCTTCTTTTCCACCTTCTCCTCCTACTAAGTTCTCTGTCTCTGCTGGACCTCATTTCAACAGGAAACAGCGTTTACAATGCTGCCATTACATCGCGGTGCTTTTACAATGCAGTCATTACAACGACCGCGTTGTTAGTACCCGATACCGTTACACCGCAAGTCATTAGATCGACTTGCTGTAGGGGGCGCTCTAAACTAAGGAATAGTATAATTTACTATTCAAACACCTTCCCTACTGTTGTACACACTGGATTTGGAATGGTAAATTATACTATTCCTAAGTCCAGCGCGCCCCTACAGCAAGTAGATCTACTGACTTTCGATGTAAAGGTATCGCGTTGTAACAACAGGGTCATTGTAACGACCGCGTTGTAATGGAACTCGATGTAATAGCATGCATAGTAACATGCTATATTCCTTTTCACCATCTGAAGGCTTTTTCCAGCTCAGCTTTCTTTACACTTCTACTCGGGCCAAGCCACCTTTCCTGACAAAATTCTTCATAGCTACTGCTGACATGCATGACAAAGAAGTCAGACCAATTTCCAGCTGGCAGGCTGAGTGACCAGTTCGTAGGTGTCTTTTCTGGATAACTGAAATGGAGCATGGGTCAGAAAAAGTCTAGTCATGGTTGTATGTCATCAGACTATCTGCTCTAAAGAAGGTGGACAGTGTGACGTACTTACACCTTTGGCCAAAAATCATTTGGGCCATTTGTGCAAGGTTTCCTGAGGGAAAGCCAATCTGGGCTCTTCCAGAAAAAACATGATTGTCTGCCTAACTCCAAAGATTTCACTGCCCTCCATCACACAGTATGTTGCAGGAGCAACAGAATCCTTAAGACAGATGTATCAAGCAGCACAAGACCACCTGGTATGGCTCTGCGTTGCTTGGCAAATCTGGAGTAAGACAAGGCAGTGCAAGTTGCTGCCTTACATTACTCTGCCCTGGGAAGTTGTTACATGCGTGGAGAGTGGGTTGTACCCACCCACCCATGCTTTTTACACCTCCCTCAAAGACACAAAAGGAGGGAAAATATTGTTATTTCTACTTGTTGTTTCCTCTTTTTAAATATGCTGTATTCTGCAGCACACTTCGAAATACAAAACACGAAATCCCTCTAAGGATTGATTTGTGCAGGAAGGTGCCCCTTCCTGCACAAAAAAAATTCTGCCTGGAATGCAGGCACCCTTGCATCATGGCGTAAGGGTGCTTGCGTTGACGCTAGGCATCAAATAGGGTAACGCAGAGACAGAGCAGGAATGCATCATATCTTGGTAAACATGTTGCATTCCTGTCCTCTCAATTTGACGCAGCACAGCAAGTTGTCTTGCTGCATCAAATAATTATAATTCTGGATATGCAAGGTAAACAAAACTAGAGAAAAATGGATCTTGAGGCTAGGGGGCACTCACGCCCCAGTGCTTATAGGGGCAGAATGATGTGGAGAGTTAGGCACCAGGGGAGGGGAGACAGTCTTTACAACAAAGACCTTACCACACAACGGAAGAGGTGTGGCGCCACGGCCAGGGCGACTGACTCCGGAATCTGGGGATCACGGTTCGATCGCCGGCGGCAGATTAGGCCAGCACCATGTGACTCTGGGCAATAGCTTGCTTAATCTTCCTGACGGCCCCCAGCGCTTAGAGACACTTACGGGTGATTGTTCGTGCTTTACAAATGTGGATTCTTATTATCATTACACAATGACTTTAACATGCTATGCCTTTACCACAAAGGTAAGTACCACCAAAGGGAACACTTTTTTGTTGATAAGTTTCTTTATTGAAGTTTTCAATCATGTTATGCACATATCAGTAAAGGCAATGCAAACAATATTCAACTGTGCAATATCTGAGCGTTTTTCAAATCCGGTACATCATGGAACATCTGCTTCACATCGCTATACATTTGGTTGTGATACTTAAACATTCGCAAATAAACACATGTGCGTATGATAACATACAAACTCGTATGTCTTGGCCCATGGGATGTTACACCAGGAAGATAGCAGCGTTGCACACAGTTGCCTGCCATGATTTGTGATAGCACTGGGGTTCTTGGGGCAGTATCATGAAATCGTGAATATCGTATCGCGTGGGCCCTGATAAGTATATGACCCAGGTGGGGCAATACGGTCTCAACTTGTGGGTTCAGCCGCCGTCGTTTTGTTTGGTGTCTGAGTGAGGGGGTAGATATGCAAGAGATACCAGAGGTCATTAGGCCTAGAGCCTGGGGGCAGAAGCTCCACATATGTGGGTATTTGGTTTTAGGACTAAATGAGATAATTCAACTATTCTTTAAATTTGGGTGCCCTTCCCCAACTCCACCTGCGTTTCGCCAACAGGAGGCGGGTTTTGACATACTTCCGACTGCCTCATTCTACTCCTCCTGCATGTCCCAAGAGAGTTATGAGTGGGGTAAGGGTAATGGTTATTCCTAGCATAAGAGAGAGCGCTGTATCCACCTCACTCTAATATGCGTTCAGTGGGGCGCACGTCGGAGCCAAATGGATAAAGTTTTTTTTTTTGCATCTTTTATATAGCGCGAACTCGACCCGAAGGTATTGGAGCGCTGTACATGAGCACCGTATTTACATTGCATATTCAGGCACGGGGAGATTAAGTGATTTACCCAGAATCACGTGACCCCGAAGCTCGAACCCTGGTTTCCAGCACCAAAGTCGGCAGCTCTAGCCGACGGACCACATCCACAAGTTTGCCCCCACCACCCTCAACGCGCACAGCGATCATCATTACATAGCTGAAAGTAGTGTAATCTGGCAGGCATATAGTAAAGTCTGTGTAGGAATTTATAATGTATTATGTGCAGCATGCTACTGGGGGTATGCGGCCTGTCTGTGTACAATAGTACCTGCACTGGGCCTCCGTTATAGTCTCTCCCAGTTCCCATGGTGCATGTGCCCGCCCAACCAAACCTGGAGCCCCTGGCCGAGCAGTGTGACGTAAGATGGATACGAGCTGCCGAGCTCTCAGCGCTTGTAGTGCTGTATGTAATATGTCTAGAGTAGGGAGCTCCTGAAGGAAAAGAAATGCTGGTAACTTTTACATTATGTCTTGTACGTAGATACATAAAAATGTCTAGGGGCTTTGGTTCTCTCCCCTCAAAGAATGTCTCCCGGGTGACAAAGCTGCCGTCCCCGTATAGATTTCCCCATGTGGTGACACTATATTTTTGTAGCATCTGTCTGCAAGTTTTTTCATGTGTAGCTGAGAGAGATGGGTGACAGGGCAGTGCCACAAGTGTAGAATAAAGCTGTGGCTTACATCGTTTTTGGGCGAGTTTATACCACGCCGACGAAGTAAATGTAAGTGTGGCATCTACCAAACTGCAAGAGGTCTTCACCGCTCCTAAGTATGAAGAGGCAGATATGGGGGCCATATATCCTTGTTCAATCGCCAGGTGAGGTAGGTATCGGTGGGTTAATACCAGTGAATGACACAGTGCGCATAAATAGTGAAGCTCCATACCTGGCGCTTCGAAGCCTCCTTGAGCGACTGGCCTTGTGTATCCCATTGCAGTCTTACCTGCCCAGGTTAGTCATATAAATTGTGTTTTAAGAGTTTGAGAGAAGTGTCAGCCTGGGGAATAAGGGATGTTGAGAAATAGATATAAAAATCTTTGGAGGATAATTATCTTCATGAGTGAAATTCACTCTGCTAAGGACAATGGTAGTGAAATCCTGCACGTAATGCTATCCGCTATTTTAGAAAGGGCGGCTCCATAATTCGCTCCTATGACTTCTTGTCTCTGGACAGTAGGACCCTAAGGAAACCCAACTCAGAGTCGCGCCATTGTAAGGGGAAACCTAGAGTGAACCGTTCCATGGCAGGCATGAGAGGGAATAGTTGGGATTTACCCCAGTTTATATGGATGCCTGACAAACCTCCAAAGCAAACAAAATCACAGAGTACCTCCTTTACGCTATTTTGCGAGTCCCTCATATAGAGCGTGACATCATCCACATATAAGGAGACCAATAAATATTGCGAGGGGTGCCTAAATGCATAAACCCAGTGATGTTAGTGAAGTTTTGGAGCCAGTGGCTCTGTTGTCAATGAAAATATTAACGCTGAGAGCGGGCAACCCTGTTGGGTGCCCTTGGAGATCTTAAATGGCTGCGAGTCTATGCCATGAATACTAACCCTTGCCGAGGGTTGCGAATAGAGGAGAGCTCTCCATTGTTAGAAGTGAAGGGGCTAATCCCATCCACCAGAGTACTACCATCAAATAATCTCATTCCAATGAATCAAACGATTTTGTGGTGTCTAAAAAAGCCACCACCGCCCTTATATCCGGATCAATGTCTGGCAATAGTGCGAATAGTGTCCACAAATTATGCAATGATGATCGTCCAGGGATAAATCCCCGATTGATCCAGTCGAATTAGAAATGACATAGGTAGGGAAATACAATTGGCGAGTATTTTTGCTAGAATTTTGACAATGCAGTTAATGAGGGAGAGAGGCCTGTATGATTCGCAGTGATCAGGGTGTTTCCCCAGCTTAAGCAGCGCAACAATCATGGCCTCTCACATCGAGTGCGGGAGGAGGCCAGTCATCTTTTCCTCCAGGTGTACAGACTTCAGGTTTAAGAGCAGAACGCCAATATACATTATATAAAATTTGGCACATAGCACATCTGGGTCTCTGCCAGATTGCAGTTGCATAATGGCATCTTTAATCTCATCATCTTCAATCTCTGCAGCCAAGAATTCCCTGTGTGTGTCATTTAGCTACCCCAACACTACATCCTCAAGATAAGTATCAATGTTTATATTCTGTGGCCTGCAAGAGGTATTTCGAGTGCCGTAGAATGTGGAGAATGCGTCCAGGACATCCAGTGTATCTCATACCAGTGCACCATCCCAATCTAGTATCTCCCCCACAGGGCTGTACAGTGAGCACACATTCAAAGTTGGAAAAGTTTGGAGAAAAGAAAACTTTTCTCCAACGTTACACCTGCCTCAAGGAAACCCATCTGTTTCCACAAATGCATGTCTAACAATGTTAGTATATATGGATTTGCATCAACATCTGTGGGGAAACTGATTGGTAGTGCCAACGTACCACCCATGGTACGCCACCTTGATGCAAAGTAGTGCAAATTATTGTATAGAGCTACTTTGCATTACCTTAGTGTTGCAAGGTGGAATATTAAGCGGTATGGCAGGGTGTGCCTTACCAGGGGAACAACCTTTACAACGCAACTTTTACAACGCACTACACTTACAACGCATTTTTTACAACGCAACATCCACTACAACGCATTCCATTACATAGCATGACACTACAACGCATTTTTAAAAACTACCTTTACAACGCATTCCAATACATCGCATACTACCTTTACAACGCATACCATTACAACGCATAATATTACACTACACTATCCAACACTTACCCTACTGTTGCACCCCCTGGAGAGAGAATAGTAATTTTTACCCCTATAGTATCCAACACTTACCCTACTGTTGCACCCCCTGGAGTTAGAATAGTAATTTTTACCCCTATACTATCCAACACTTACCCTACTGTTGCACCCCCTGGAGTTAGAATAGTAATTTTTACCCCTATACTATCCAACACTTACCCTACTGTTGCACCCCCTGGAGTTAGAATAGTAATTTTTACCCCTATACTATCCAACACTTACCCTACTGTTGCACCCCCTGGAGTTAGAATAGTAATTTTTACCCCTATACTATCCAACACTTTCCCTACCGTTGCACCCCCTGGAGTTAGAATAGTAATTTTTACCCCTATACTATCCAACACTTTCCCTACTGTTGCACCCCCTGGAGTTAGAATAGTAATTTTTACCCCTATACTATCCAACACTTACCCTACTGTTGCACCCCCTGGAGTTAGAATAGCAATTTTTACCCCTATACTATCTAATACTTACCTTAAATGCAATTTAATATTATGCGTTGTAATGGTATGCGTTGTAAAGGTATTATGCGATGTAATGGAATGCGTTGTAAAGGTAGTTTTTAAAAATGCGTTGTAGTGTCATGCTATGTAATGGAATGCGTTGTAGTGGATGTTGCGTTGTAAAAAATGCATTGTAAGTGCATGCGTTGTAAAAGTGTGCGTTGTAACGACATACATCTGCCTTACCATGCAATATGCTCACAATACACAGAGATGATCCGTGGATGCAACATCAATCGTTCCTAGCTCAGTCCTGGTAGTGTGGCAAAGAGCAGTCAGGCATTACTGGAGGAACTGTAGTGTAGTTACTATTTCCCTTATAGGCTCTGCGCATTGGAATAATATACACTATAGTTCTGTGCATAGGACTGAGGTCAGTATGCTCCTATCGAGTATATTAAACTTAATCACCATGGAAACAATAGATAACAGTTTCACTCAGTCAATCGTGCATGCTTAGTTTCTTCAGAGTTACACAGAAAATAGGAAGACGGGCGTTTTCAATAAAAAAGGATTTATTGAACAGTCTTAGTTCTCGTGTAAGAGATATGAGCTGTCAAGATCATTAGGCAGTAAGCAAGATATAATATGCACAGCGTCAGCAGTAAGAAAAGGTAAAACTGCAACAGCATTGTCTTTTAGCTATGACCTACACATAAATACACAGGCTAAAAGTGGATACTCATCTGGTGCTTCTAAATAATTCTACCCCAGTGTACCTAACTTGAATGTAGTGCGAGGTAGGAAGTAGGTGCTGATTTAAGCTATAGTTGGTCTGAGCTTAAGTTAGTATTTTATATGAGATGCCAAGAATTTCCTTAGGTTCTAGTCAGCTCCATACCTTAGAATGAGAGGGAGGAATCCCTTTCCAGATCGCGAACTCTAACACCCCGCCAGGGGAGTTGGAACACTGGAAGCTAGAATCTCTGCGTGCAGGGAAGACAGCGTCTGTTCAGTGCATCAGGCGGGGACTCGAACTCCTTCAGGACTTGCCGTGGCGAGCCGTATAGCCGAGCTGTGCTGTGCCGTGAATTGCTAGGGCAAGTGAAGGTATATTTATACCTTGAAGGTGTCTAGGAATGCTAGCATTGAAGTAAAGTCGGGCAGAGGAAGACGTCATGAATGAACGCCTAAGGAATAGTAGTTCGTGCATAATAGATGAGTTCTTGGTGAAATCAATAATTCCAGCAGGGAAAATACCAACGGCCTAAGGGTCTGGTTTCTAAGAACTCGTTGTGACGTGGGATGGACGGATGTAGGTGACCATGCCTGTATTTGGATCTGCATGGCCAATGCCTAAATAAGGACTGGAATATTATGCCTAAATAAGGACAAGTTGAATTGTGCCTATATAAGGACATGATTCAATAGACCTATATACGGGTATCTAAAGCGACACACAACACCCACTCCACTTTCGATAGAACAACATTACTAAATGCTAAACATGATAAATATGTAAAATAGAGTATCACATGATTTACTAAGAACATATCTAAAAACATAAAAACCGTCTCTAAAAACAGTGGCTATGCATTAAAATGCAACAGTGCTTTACATAAATAAAGCAAGTCTCATTCTAAGCAAAACATATTACATCGATCGCTAAATGAATTAGCACAAGTATATACAAATATACATATTATGAAATGGTTCAATGGTACAGAAAGAAAAAACAAACCATTTCATGTCATGAATACATCGGTGTTAAAAAATATAACATGACAATGTGTCCCTGGAAGTGTTCAAGGAAATCTATTCTCTATGAATAGTTCTACTATAAGCAGAGTCCATGAGCCCAAAAAAACCCACAAAAAAAACAATAAAGCAAACAAAATGAAAAGTTCCAAGCTTTGTCTTTTGTTTTTAGAAACATGAAGGCCAAATTCACTGATTGTCTGGTACAATGTGAGCCAAATCAAAAGTTAGTGGAAGGTGTCGAAGAGAACATGTAATCCTCCAATCCTGTAGACAAGAAGTCGTCCACCGATATTGGTGACAGGTCAAATACCTCATTTAGAAGATTAACTGCACATAGATGTGGAACATCATCAGTAGCAGTATTCAATGTTACCTGTGCACCTGTTGATCCGTCTCGTACCTCAGCAGTAGCATGTCGCGTCTGTGAGATCACAATGAATTCCGTCACCAGGATTGGTAGCCGCTGGGGACAACACAGAGCATGGGCTGTTATTGGGTCCAGCAGAGTATCGATATCCGTAGGCATGACTGATGTTTAGCACGCATTCTTCACCGCAAAGCAGGCAATGCAGAACAGGTAAGATGCAATCCTGACAGATTGGTCTGAATGATAAAAACCATGTGGCGTTCAGTTCTCGTAGACGAGGTAAACCCAGTTGTTGTACTATGCGCTCACGACACCTCCTCTCTAGGAGCACTTTCTCCAAATTGTTGGGAGTGACGCTGATGGATAGGCTTGCCATAGCGTAGCAGGAGAAACAAAATTAAGATTCCCGCAATGAGTGCTAAAAGAAGCGGCAGACCACCAAACACTGAGTGCATAAAGTTTGGAATAATTCCGAGGACTGCTTGAAAAGGTGTTAACCGTCCTGAACATATGGTCTTAAATACATGTACAATATTGCTCATATCAGACATGTTTAAGATACGTCCCAACAGTTCAGTGAAATGTGTAGGGCAGTTGGTACGTAAAAGAGCCTTTATCTCAGCCAAAGTCCTTGCAATTTGTGGATCATAGGTTTCTTTGGCAGAGGTCAAAGGCACAGTTTTCTGCAAAACAATGGCTTTCATTCTGCTTAGAGTATCACTTCGTATAGAAGAGATGTTCAGTGAAGGCCATAAAGGCGACTCCCTCACTGTGTCTATTTGGGGGAACAAGACTTGCATACAGCAAGTGACCCTGAAAGTAACTGTTACTAGATATGGGATACCTGGCAACATGCCACAACAGCTCTGATCATTCAACATGAAGTAACTCCCATTTAAAAGTTGTCCAAACGTTGGATTAATCACAGCGGCTGGTGAACCCTGCAGGTGGCAGAATAAGTTTGAAATGGAACCGCTACAGGCCCTGTGTAAACTAATATCCCGACATATGAGTGAACCGCTCAGTGCATTTTCACAGTGTGACCCGCTAATAAACACTTCACGCCCCCCACTCCAACATCTGTGTGTGTAAGGTAAATCCCAGGATGTCCTGGTGTATTTTTTACCCAACCTTTCATATTTGCCCGCCGGTATGTATTTGAGGGAATACTCAAAATGGAAGGTTGCAACAGGCAGAGTTACTTTGCCATGAATTATCCATTCAGTAGTTGGTTTTTCTGCTACCGTAAACGGCATTTTTTCCAGTTTTTCAATGCTCAGCATTGTATACTTAGCACCCCTTTGTGCCAGTTAGATCTGTTTATCAGTGAGATTGTATTCTGAGAACAGAGAAGACGTGTTAATGAAACGCCAAGACACATAGCCTGCACACAAGTTTTGTATCGTCCAGCCTAATGACAGAATAGAACGTAATTGAGACTGGCCTTGTTGCAACTGGACCAAATCTTGTTCCACAATGTCTATTGCTGAGGATACAATGTTACCCAATGAATATATCCTGGATGACAGAGTCATTAACCCATTGTCGACTACAGCAAGAGTTTTCCCTAAATTAATACGATCAATTTCTCGTGTTCTTTCTGCAGCTTCTGCTTGGGTAACCTTCCATATTTCATTATAAGCAGCATAAATACCTGCATATATGAAACGTTTTTGACGCGGTTTTCTTGGTCCTAGCAAGAAATCCCTACGGTCTGCGTCGTCTTTAAGTAAAGATAAGTGTTGTTTCATATCCTCTAGTGTAGATGTCTGCAGCCAGTCGAGGCATAATTTTCCAACACTGTATGTTGTTACTACCCCTGGATGCTGTCTTTGGACATAGCGTGGGTCTGGCCTACTGATTGTGAAACCCTGTACTCTGTTCAGGAATATTTCTTTACAGTTGTTTGTGTCTATGGGCCAGAACAAAATTGAGACTAACATTGGAGAAAGTCAGCGTTGTGCACAATACCGTGGGTTCCTATGACCCAAACACATATCCAGCTTGTTCAACGAAAATAATAATCAATTGCAACTAATCAGTGCTGTTAGTTAAACACATATATTGTTGTCAAATACATGAGTTAACTACATACAAGTTTTTCAAAGATAATGAGGTTATACACACCAATCATTACACTTCATGAAAACATATTACTGCCATTGTACACACATCATGGCGCTTTGAATTAAGACATTTCTTATACACAGTAATGAATACACGTAAAAATAAAAAGAAGCCCAATGCATTTCGGGACTGGTGCGTCCCTTCATCAGGGGAGATCTAAAGACAAGGAAACAATAGTAATTAACAATCTTGCTATTAGAACAAATGTACTAGCACCCAATACATAGAAACCATTACTCATGTTGATATATTGTGTTGCATGAATTATTTACGAAATCACACAAATGTCTGGTTCAATCATGAACTACTGTGATATAAATTACTAGGCACTCTGCAGACTTAGAAACCAGAATGTAAAGGACAACGCCACCAAGGACCTGCACTCACCAAGTGATTAGTTATGAAGATATAAAAGTACACTACTACTGCAAATTCGAATAACTACAGTGTAGGGAAAAAAAGGAAGTGAAAATAGAGGGGTAATGACAGACGCGGCAAACTCACCTCGTCAGATATAAAAAATGAAAAAACGTGAATATAAAGCTGATCAAATGAGGGCCCAAATGTGGTCCAATATGGTGCTGGGGGAGTAAAGAAAAGGGCTCATTAGACTCTGTGAAACGGAATAGATCAGGTATAGGAACGTCCGTGCGACGCAAACTTACCCCCAAAGTACTCGAAGAAAATCAACAATGTGAATCTAGAAAGAAGGTAAACGGGAAGGAAATGAATAGCGTGTCCAGTGCTGAACACTAATATGAACACGAGACTTCACTAGTGACCCGCGTGCAGAGAGACACAAATATATAAACTAAAACTTACTGGTGAGTAGAACGATGAAAACGCGAAGCGTTTACACAGAACCCGTCTGATGCCGAATTAGACGTATCGAACCACGCGTTGTTACACAAATAAAGAAATGGAAACAGAAGGCGGCTGAAAGTTGGGATCACGGTCCACAGGGGTCATGGTCGTGAAATAACAAAACGGTGGCCATCTTGGAATGATGTACACGTAGTGTAACAAATACACAGATAGTGTCACACTATTTAAGAAAAGATAGTCGGTAGGTCCCAGAAAAAAACCAAACCGAGGATTAAAAAAATACTAAATGGTGGCATCGTAAGGGAATGCAAAGAGCTAAAATCAAATCAGTGATGAAAGGCTGTGAAAAGCTGAATATAGGCTACAAAAATATATGCAGTGAAGCGATAAGACATGTGGACAGGTAAATATTGCAAATAAATAGATATCGGAAGGGGGTATAAACGACTGTCTGCTAGGTAATTACATAATGCAAAACATAGAACCACGTGACTCATAAGACCAACTGACACTATAGGCACTATGTTTGATAAGAGAAAAAACCAAGGGAAAACCCAGGATTAGGCTAGATAAATAAGCGGGGTAAGTGTTAGTAAGTGAAAATGAAAAAGTGCTTGAAAAATCAGATAAAGTTCGAACTTTAACTGCTTGTTTGTGAATATCACTGGTCCTCAAAGGAAACATGACATATCCAAACGGTCATTGAGACCAGAGGGACTCATAGAATGCAATTTCTGGATCCAGAAGATTTCTCTTCGTAATAAAGTATTTGTTACATCAAGTATATATGGATTTGCATCAACATCTGTGGGGAAACTGATTGGTAGTGCCAACGTACCACCCATGGTACGCCACCTTGATGCAAAGTAGTGCAAATTATTGTATAGAGCTACTTTGCATTACCTAAGTGTTGCAAGGTGGAATATTAAGCGGTATGGCAGGGTGTGCCTTACCAGGGGAACAACCTTTACAACGCAACTTTTACAACGCACTACACTTACAACGCATTTTTTACAACGCAACATCCACTACAACGCATTCCATTACATAGCATGACACTACAACGCATTTTTAAAAACTACCTTTACAACGCATTCTAATACATCGCATACTACCTTTACAACGCATACCATTACAACGCATAATATTACACTACACTATCCAACACTTACCCTACTGTTGCACCCCCTGGAGAGAGAATAGTAATTTTTACCCCTATAGTATCCAACACTTACCCTACTGTTGCACCCCCTGGAGTTAGAATAGTAATTTTTACCCCTATACTATCCAACACTTACCCTACTGTTGCACCCCCTGGAGTTAGAATAGTAATTTTTACCCCTATACTATCCAACACTTCCCCTACTGTTGCACCCCCTGGAGTTAGAATAGTAATTTTTACCCCTATACTATCCAACACTTACCCTACTGTTGCACCCCCTGGAGTTAGAATAGTAATTTTTACCCCTATACTATCCAACACTTACCCTACTGTTGCACCCCCTGGAGTTAGAATAGTAATTTTTACCCCTATACTATCCAACACTTACCCTACTGTTGCACCCCCTGGAGTTAGAATAGTAATTTTTACCCCTATACTATCCAACACTTTCCCTACCGTTGCACCCCCTGGAGTTAGAATAGTAATTTTTACCCCTATACTATCCAACACTTTCCCTACTGTTGCACCCCCTGGAGTTAGAATAGTAATTTTTACCCCTATACTATCCAACACTTACCCTACTGTTGCACCCCCTGGAGTTAGAATAGCAATTTTTACCCCTATACTATCTAATACTTACCTTAAATGCAATTTAATATTATGCGTTGTAATGGTATGCGTTGTAAAGGTATTATGCGATGTAATGGAATGCGTTGTACAGGTAGTTTTTAAAAATGCGTTGTAGTGTCATGCTATGTAATGGAATGCGTTGTAGTGGATGTTGCGTTGTAAAAAATGCATTGTAAGTGCATGCGTTGTAAAAGTGTGCGTTGTAACGACATACATCTGCCTTACCATGCAATATGCTCACAATACACAGAGATGATCCGTGGATGCAACATCAATCGTTCCTAGCTCAGTCCTGGTAGTGTGGCAAAGAGCAGTCAGGCATTACTGGAGGAACTGTAGTGTAGTTACTATTTCCCTTATAGGCTCTGCGCATTGGAATAATATACACTATAGTTCTGTGCATAGGACTGAGGTCAGTATGCTCCTATCGAGTATATTAAACTTAATCACCATGGAAACAATAGATAACAGTTTCACTCAGTCAATCGTGCATGCTTAGTTTCTTCAGAGTTACACAGAAAATAGGAAGACGGGCGTTTTCAATAAAAAAGGATTTATTGAACAGTCTTAGTTCTCGTGTAAGAGATATGAGCTGTCAAGATCATTAGGCAGTAAGCAAGATATAATATGCACAGCGTCAGCAGTAAGAAAAGGTAAAACTGCAACAGCATTGTCTTTTAGCTATGACCTACACATAAATACACAGGCTAAAAGTGGATACTCATCTGGTGCTTCTAAATAATTCTACCCCAGTGTACCTAACTTGAATGTAGTGCGAGGTAGGAAGTAGGTGCTGATTTAAGCTATAGTTGGTCTGAGCTTAAGTTAGTATTTTATATGAGATGCCAAGAATTTCCTTAGGTTCTAGTCAGCTCCATACCTTAGAATGAGAGGGAGGAATCCCTTTCCAGATCGCGAACTCTAACACCCCGCCAGGGGAGTTGGAACACTGGAAGCTAGAATCTCTGCGTGCAGGGAAGACAGCGTCTGTTCAGTGCATCAGGCGGGGACTCGAACTCCTTCAGGACTTGCCGTGGCGAGCCGTATAGCCGAGCTGTGCTGTGCCGTGAATTGCTAGGGCAAGTGAAGGTATATTTATACCTTGAAGGTGTCTAGGAATGCTAGCATTGAAGTAAAGTCGGGCAGAGGAAGACGTCATGAATGAACGCCTAAGGAATAGTAGTTCGTGCATAATAGATGAGTTCTTGGTGAAATCAATAATTCCAGCAGGGAAAATACCAACGGCCTAAGGGTCTGGTTTCTAAGAACTCGTTGTGACGTGGGATGGACGGATGTAGGTGACCATGCCTGTATTTGGATCTGCATGGCCAATGCCTAAATAAGGACTGGAATATTATGCCTAAATAAGGACAAGTTGAATTGTGCCTATATAAGGACATGATTCAATAGACCTATATACGGGTATCTAAAGCGACACACAACACCCACTCCACTTTCGATAGAACAACATTACTAAATGCTAAACATGATAAATATGTAAAATAGAGTATCACATGATTTACTAAGAACATATCTAAAAACATAAAAACCGTCTCTAAAAACAGTGGCTATGCATTAAAATGCAACAGTGCTTTACATAAATAAAGCAAGTCTCATTCTAAGCAAAACATATTACATCGATCGCTAAATGAATTAGCACAAGTATATACAAATATACATATTATGAAATGGTTCAATGGTACAGAAAGAAAAAACAAACCATTTCATGTCATGAATACATCGGTGTTAAAAAATATAACATGACAATGTGTCCCTGGAAGTGTTCAAGGAAATCTATTCTCTATGAATAGTTCTACTATAAGCAGAGTCCATGAGCCCAAAAAAACCCACAAAAAAAACAATAAAGCAAACAAAATGAAAAGTTCCAAGCTTTGTCTTTTGTTTTTAGAAACATGAAGGCCAAATTCACTGATTGTCTGGTACAATGTGAGCCAAATCAAAAGTTAGTGGAAGGTGTCGAAGAGAACATGTAATCCTCCAATCCTGTAGACAAGAAGTCGTCCACCGATATTGGTGACAGGTCAAATACCTCATTTAGAAGATTAACTGCACATAGATGTGGAACATCATCAGTAGCAGTATTCGATGTTACCTGTGCACCTGTTGATCCGTCTCGTACCTCAGCAGTAGCATGTCGCGTCTGTGAGATCACAATGAATTCCGTCACCAGGATTGGTAGCCGCTGGGGACAACACAGAGCATGGGCTGTTATTGGGTCCAGCAGAGTATCGATATCCGTAGGCATGACTGATGTTTAGCACGCATTCTTCACCGCAAAGCAGGCAATGCAGAACAGGTAAGATGCAATCCTGACAGATTGGTCTGAATGATAAAAACCATGTGGCGTTCAGTTCTCGTAGACGAGGTAAACCCAGTTGTTGTACTATGCGCTCACGACACCTCCTCTCTAGGAGCACTTTCTCCAAATTGTTGGGAGTGACGCTGATGGATAGGCTTGCCATAGCGTAGCAGGAGAAACAAAATTAAGATTCCCGCAATGAGTGCTAAAAGAAGCGGCAGACCACCAAACACTGAGTGCATAAAGTTTGGAATAATTCCGAGGACTGCTTGAAAAGGTGTTAACCGTCCTGAACATATGGTCTTAAATACATGTACAATATTGCTCATATCAGACATGTTTAAGATACGTCCCAACAGTTCAGTGAAATGTGTAGGGCAGTTGGTACGTAAAAGAGCCTTTATCTCAGCCAAAGTCCTTGCAATTTGTGGATCATAGGTTTCTTTGGCAGAGGTCAAAGGCACAGTTTTCTGCAAAACAATGGCTTTCATTCTGCTTAGAGTATCACTTCGTATAGAAGAGATGTTCAGTGAAGGCCATAAAGGCGACTCCCTCACTGTGTCTATTTGGGGGAACAAGACTTGCATACAGCAAGTGACCCTGAAAGTAACTGTTACTAGATATGGGATACCTGGCAACATGCCACAACAGCTCTGATCATTCAACATGAAGTAACTCCCATTTAAAAGTTGTCCAAACGTTGGATTAATCACAGCGGCTGGTGAACCCTGCAGGTGGCAGAATAAGTTTGAAATGGAACCGCTACAGGCCCTGTGTAAACTAATATCCCGACATATGAGTGAACCGCTCAGTGCATTTTCACAGTGTGACCCGCTAATAAACACTTCACGCCCCCCACTCCAACATCTGTGTGTGTAAGGTAAATCCCAGGATGTCCTGGTGTATTTTTTACCCAACCTTTCATATTTGCCCGCCGGTATGTATTTGAGGGAATACTCAAAATGGAAGGTTGCAACAGGCAGAGTTACTTTGCCATGAATTATCCATTCAGTAGTTGGTTTTTCTGCTACCGTAAACGGCATTTTTTCCAGTTTTTCAATGCTCAGCATTGTATACTTAGCACCCCTTTGTGCCAGTTAGATCTGTTTATCAGTGAGATTGTATTCTGAGAACAGAGAAGACGTGTTAATGAAACGCCAAGACACATAGCCTGCACACAAGTTTTGTATCGTCCAGCCTAATGACAGAATAGAACGTAATTGAGACTGGCCTTGTTGCAACTGGACCAAATCTTGTTCCACAATGTCTATTGCTGAGGATACAATGTTACCCAATGAATATATCCTGGATGACAGAGTCATTAACCCATTGTCGACTACAGCAAGAGTTTTCCCTAAATTAATACGATCAATTTCTCGTGTTCTTTCTGCAGCTTCTGCTTGGGTAACCTTCCATATTTCATTATAAGCAGCATAAATACCTGCATATATGAAACGTTTTTGACGCGGTTTTCTTGGTCCTAGCAAGAAATCCCTACGGTCTGCGTCGTCTTTAAGTAAAGATAAGTGTTGTTTCATATCCTCTAGTGTAGATGTCTGCAGCCAGTCGAGGCATAATTTTCCAACACTGTATGTTGTTACTACCCCTGGATGCTGTCTTTGGACATAGCGTGGGTCTGGCCTACTGATTGTGAAACCCTGTACTCTGTTCAGGAATATTTCTTTACAGTTGTTTGTGTCTATGGGCCAGAACAAAATTGAGACTAACATTGGAGAAAGTCAGCGTTGTGCACAATACCGTGGGTTCCTATGACCCAAACACATATCCAGCTTGTTCAACGAAAATAATAATCAATTGCAACTAATCAGTGCTGTTAGTTAAACACATATATAGTTGTCAAATACATGAGTTAACTACATACAAGTTTTTCAAAGATAATGAGGTTATACACACCAATCATTACACTTCATGAAAACATATTACTGCCATTGTACACACATCATGGCGCTTTGAATTAAGACATTTCTTATACACAGTAATGAATACACGTAAAAATAAAAAGAAGCCCAATGCATTTCGGGACTGGTGCGTCCCTTCATCAGGGGAGATCTAAAGACAAGGAAACAATAGTAATTAACAATCTTGCTATTAGAACAAATGTACTAGCACCCAATACATAGAAACCATTACTCATGTTGATATATTGTGTTGCATGAATTATTTACGAAATCACACAAATGTCTGGTTCAATCATGAACTACTGTGATATAAATTACTAGGCACTCTGCAGACTTAGAAACCAGAATGTAAAGGACAACGCCACCAAGGACCTGCACTCACCAAGTGATTAGTTATGAAGATATAAAAGTACACTACTACTGCAAATTCGAATAACTACAGTGTAGGGAAAAAAAGGAAGTGAAAATAGAGGGGTAATGACAGACGCGGCAAACTCACCTCGTCAGATATAAAAAATGAAAAAACGTGAATATAAAGCTGATCAAATGAGGGCCCAAATGTGGTCCAATATGGTGCTGGGGGAGTAAAGAAAAGGGCTCATTAGACTCTGTGAAACGGAATAGATCAGGTATAGGAACGTCCGTGCGACGCAAACTTACCCCCAAAGTACTCGAAGAAAATCAACAATGTGAATCTAGAAAGAAGGTAAACGGGAAGGAAATGAATAGCGTGTCCAGTGCTGAACACTAATATGAACACGAGACTTCACTAGTGACCCGCGTGCAGAGAGACACAAATATATAAACTAAAACTTACTGGTGAGTAGAACGATGAAAACGCGAAGCGTTTACACAGAACCCGTCTGATGCCGAATTAGACGTATCGCGGTACCACGCGTTGTTACACTAATAAAGAAATGGAAACAGAAGGCGGCTGAAAGTTGGGATCACGGTCCACAGGGGTCATGGTCGTGAAATAACAAAACGGTGGCCATCTTGGAATGATGTACACGTAGTGTAACAAATACACAGATAGTGTCACACTATTTAAGAAAAGATAGTCGGTAGGTCCCAGAAAAAAACCAAACCGAGGATTAAAAAAATACTAAATGGTGGCATCGTAAGGGAATGCAAAGAGCTAAAATCAAATCAGTGATGAAAGGCTGTGAAAAGCTGAATATAGGCTACAAAAATATATGCAGTGAAGCGATAAGACATGTGGACAGGTAAATATTGCAAATAAATAGATATCGGAAGGGGGTATAAACGACTGTCTGCTAGGTAATTACATAATGCAAAACATAGAACCACGTGACTCATAAGACCAACTGACACTATAGGCACTATGTTTGATAAGAGAAAAAACCAAGGGAAAATCCAGGATTAGGCTAGATAAATAAGCGGGGTAAGTGTTAGTAAGTGAAAATGAAAAAGTGCTTGAAAAATCAGATAAAGTTCGAACTTTAACTGCTTGTTTGTGAATATCACTGGTCCTCAAAGGAAACATGACATATCCAAACGGTCATTGAGACCAGAGGGACTCATAGACTGCAATTTCTGGATCCAGAAGATTTCTCTTCGTAATAAAGTATTTGTTACATCAAGACCCCGGTCGTACTGTCAGTTTTTCTAAGATTTGAAACCGTAACTGAGAGATCGTGTGTTTAGCCTCAATCCAATGCGTGGCAATACTTGAAGTGCTGCTTTTATTCCTGATTTTACTCTTATGTTCAGTGATGCGTGTTTTTATTTTGCGCTCAGTCTTGCCGACATATGCTTTACCGCAAGGACATTTAATGCAGTAGATCACGTTTAATGAGTTACAGTCACTGGTATGCCTTAATTGAATTTTTGATCCAGATAAGGGGTGAGTAAGTATGTTCCCAGTGATCACATTGTTACAGTGTATGCAAGCTGAGCATCTTTTAGTCCCTTGGTAGACAGATGGTTCAGTGACGATGTCAGGAGTATTCAATAGTGAACGAAGATTCTTCCCTCTTGTATACGCAAAAAGTGGTTTGGACTGGAATAAATCTTGGAAATCATTCTCCTGTTGCAAGAGTTCCCACTGCGAATTGATAATATTCCTAATAGATGAGGAGATAGTGGAAAATCTAGTGACAAATACCAAGCGTTGTACAGGAGAGCGAGTCTGTAGTGCTAATAAATCCTGGCGGGGTTTGACCATAGGAGACCCGATCGAAAGCTTTCTCTGCATCTAAAAGCATTACCGCGATCGGTTCTCCTGTGACTTCTCCGACATCAAATAGTGTAATGACCTTCCGCGTATGATGAGTAGTGCCCCTACTAGGTATAAAACCGTGTTGATTATCACTAACAAGATTCACATTGTTGATTTTCTTCGAGTACTTTGGGGGTAAGTTACTGTCGCACGGACGTTCCTGAACCTGATCTATTCCATTTCGCAGAGTCTAATGAGCCCTTTTCTTTACTCTCCCAGCACCATATTGGACCACATTTGGGCCCTCATTTGATCAGCTTTATATTCACGTTTTTTCATTTTTTATATCTGACGAGGTGAGTTTGCCGCGTCTGTCATTACCCCTCTATTTTCACTTCCATTTTTTCCCTACACTGTAGTTATTCGAATTTGCAGTAGTAGTGTACTTTTATATCTTCATAACTAATCACTTGGTGAGTGCAGGTCCTTGGTGGCGTTGTCCTTTACATTCTGGTTTCTAAGTCTGCAGAGTGCCTAGTAATTTATATCACAGTAGTTCATGATTGAACCAGACATTTGTGTGATTTCGTAAATAATTCATGCAACACAATATATCAACATGAGTAATGGTTTCTATGTATTGGGTGCTAGTACATTTGTTCTAATAGCAAGATTGTTAATTATTATTGTTTCCTTGTCTTTAGATCGCCCCTGACGAAGGGACGCACCAGTCCCGAAATGCATTGGGCTTCTTTTTATTTTTACGTGTATTCATTACTGTGTATAAGAAATGTCTTAATTCAAAGCGCCATGATGTGTGTACAATGGCAGTAATATGTTTTCATGAAGTGTAATGATTGGTGTGTATAACCTCATTATCTTTGAAAAACTTGTATGTAGTTAACTCATGTATTTGACAACAATATATGTATTTAACTAACAGCACTGATTAGTTGCAATTGATTATTATTTTCGTTGAACAAGCTGGATATGTGTTTGGGTCATAGGAACCCACGGTATTGTGCACAACGCTGACTTTCTCCAATGTTAGTCTCAATTTAGCTTTTTGACTCCATATGCTTGACTGACAGCAAGCATAGCGCTGTAGCACCTAAGTCACAAGAATTTACCATTAGTTTTACCATCATAAGCAGGAGTGCGCTGTCCCTCTTCAATTGAAATGGGCCAGAGCAACCATTTTTCCCATTCGGAATCTGTTCTGTTATTTTGTAGAATTTTATGTTCGTCGACCTCCCCCTGTGTAGTGCTACCACTGGCAGGTTTAGGTATGGACGGAGTGTCTTTGATCTTGGCTAATCCAAGGCAAGAAGTTTGTTGGACACTGTCATTCAAAAACATTATCTGCTGTGGAATGATGCAGGCTCTAAACAAAGCTTCTATCCCCTGCACTTGCCAATCTTTTGTACCCCAGACAGATTTTGTGTCAATAGTTTGTTTCCAAAAATCGAAACCCTGTCTAGACAGTTGGTCATTAAAGGATGCAGAATAAATCTGTTTTGTAGTTGTTCACATATTTTTCTTTCCTGTATTGTTGAAACTTTTATAATAAAACGTTTCTGGGATGGATGTATTGTATCCTGAAAAATATGGAAACTTCTTTTCAAATGTTTTTGAGCTACCCTTCGGTGGTGTTGGAAAATGTTCCCATGGGTATACAAAAATACATTTCTAGGAGTTGCAGTCTTATGCAAGAAATGATTACCATAGTTCTTGTAACAAAAAAGCTGTTCATAGTCTGTTGAACCCTCTAAATATTCATGGTTAGAAAATGCAGCAGACCTTTCTAGATCAGACATCATGTTTTTATCAGTCTCAAAAGTCCCAATCATCAGAATAGGTACTAGAGGTAATAAATTCAATGAATTATATTTTTAATAAGTGTGGAATCTTCACAAGTTCAGACGGACCGAATATATCATAATCCGTTTTGTCCCAAACTATACCATCTTGTATAGGAACGGCTGTGATGTTCACTGCTGACAAGTCTCTTGCTTCACGATGGGATGATTTGTGTGGTTTCAAAAGTAAGTTCACAGTTCTGCTTTCTGTGTCCAAGTGAATATATCTTCCCTCTGTCAACATGCTCAGAGTTATTACCAAAGCAAGCCAAAGTAGAGAGAAGAAAATTCCAGAAATAATCCATAGTTCAATCCATAGTGAAACCAGATAGGTCTTTTTCAAGTGATGAAAAGAGTCTTGTGCTTGTTCTTTCAAGGTCTTTTTTGCTGGTGTTGTTTCTGGTTCGCTAGGATCCTCAGAAAACGTATCAAAGTTAATGAAATAGCCAGAGGCAGTTCTGTCAATGGCTGGAATTGCTTCAGGGTTAGTTGAATCGCTTGCACCAGCTGTTCATGTGTTACGTTGGTGTAGACGGGTGTATCAGGACGAACTGGTATTTGGGTTTCAAGAGGAACGAGTTCCATAGCATTGCTGCTTAGTCCTTCATTTATTACTGTTGGAGTCTCAAAGGTGACGAGTCTTTCAGTTTGAACCTCTTGGATAGTAGCTAGCGGAGTGTGTCTGCTACTTGGTCGGAGTCCACTAGGCCTACTATTCAGTATTGGCCACATGATGTGGTTTGATGTGGTCGATGGACACAAATCTTTTCTCCTTTTTACCAGCAAGGGGCGGCAGAAGTACTGTTCTTGATCCGTGGATTGCTAGGACAGGTACTGGTTGTCTGTAAGAAGGCCCAAATTCCTTCTTATCCGCGATCTTTTCTCTGACTAGATCCCCAAGCTTTGGGATCAAGACAGGCCTTGCTGGGATAGCTGGTTTTTCCCCAGTGGTGGTTGGCTTCAGGATGACATTGCTTTGTTACGCTCTTAATTCATTTAAGTCCTGTAAAACAGCCAAACAATCTATGATATCAAAAGGTTTATTTTCCACCACTGTGCCTGCACATTCTAGATCTGGGACCCACATTCTTGTCCCAAATAGGACCTCATATGGAGTGATTCCCCATAGAGAACTTCTTGGCAAATTGTTTAAAGAGCGTTGGACCCCATAAAGATGCGCACCCGTCACCCATACCTAATACTCTAGCTGTTATAGACCACTTTATGTCCCGGTTTTTTCTTTCCAAAACCGAATTTCCCTCAGGATGGAATGGAGAAGAGTACCGCCATGCAACGCCCAAACTGGCCATGGCTTCTTTGTAAGCTCGAGAGCTACATGCAGGGCCCTGGTCAGAGTGTAGCGTGCCAAATGCGTATGTGCCGATTAAGACTCGCAAATCTTTTATAACAGTTCGAGCGTCAGCCGAGCGCTGAGGCCATATCCATAGGAACCTTGAGCACGAATCTACTGCGACTATGATATATTTATAGTTACCATCCCTTTGCAAGGGACCTCAGTGATCCAGGTAAACACAAGCTAATGGTTTATCTGAAATTAACAGGGGTGTCTGCGCAGGACGTTTCACTATAGAGACTTTCATCTTCTGACATATTTCAGATTCCAAAACATAGTTTTTGGTCTGTTTCCTAATGCCGGGCCACCAATATCTCTGTTTTAATAATGATACTGTGGCGGAAACACCTGCATGGGCAGAGGCTATCCCTTCATGTGCTGCTAGGATTAGTCCTAATCTATGTTCCATGTTTGGAATTACCCTATCCCCCACTCCAGGGATTCAAGCAAACGGAACATTGTTCGCATCAATTATGTATGAGTGGAAACTTTTTAGGTAACGCTGCACCGCTGCCTTTGCTTGAAGCATTGACAGCCAGTAATATCTCACTGTTTATTTTCGTTTTTGAATGAGTGATCGCAGCTACAGAAGCTGTTTGCACAGCCCCCTTCGCGGCTTCGTCAGCCAATTAATTCCCTGCAACGTGAATGCCATCACGTTGATGACTCAGCTTCTGTATAACATGAGTGTTTTGTAGTCCGTCTCTCAACTGAACTACTTGTTCCCAAAGCGTCTTATGCTTAATTGTGCCACCTTTTGCATCTTTGAAACCATTTTGAAGCCAATTCTGTAAATATTCATTATATGATTGTACACAGCAAAAGGAATCGCACACTATCAGTCTGGGGAATTCGCGATCCGTATTTTCAAGTGCCAATTTGAATGCTTGTAGTTCAGCTCGCTGAGCTGTACAGTCTCCTAGAGACTGTGTTTTAGTGACCATCAGTCTGAATTTACCATCGCGCATACAACCTTTAACGATCGTGCATGCTGCACTGTAAGCTTACTTACTTCCGGTAACGGGTTGTGCTGATCCGTCAGTATAAATTATAAATTCGTACTGGCCAAGAGAGAGAATCTCAATTGGCAGAGGACATTCATGTTCATATTGCAGGAATGCTTGAGTTTTCAAATAAGGATCAAAAACATATTCAAGATCTGTTGTGTCAAGAGAATTAACCCACTGTATCCATCTCGGAAGTAAAGCTTTTGCATTCGGAATGCTCGCTTTTGTTACCGCCTCTAAGGCTGGTACCGGAGTCACGACAATAATGCGTTTCCCCTGAGCTAGAGCTCTTTCTTTTGCAACAGCGGTTTGAACTGTTGTCAGAATTTTTTCTGTTGAAGTGAAGCGCATTTCCGCTTGTGTGTACAAATGGGATTTGTATGCAATCTGTACTTTTTCACCTTCATTAAGCGTTAAGTAGGTGCATACGCATTGACCCGGTATTATTCGGATCACTAAGTTACGTATATTCACACGTGTTTGTAAGTGGTTTGTTGCTAACATGTCAGTTTGTATTGAACGCAGGATATTTGTGTGTTCCTGTGTCCAATCTTTTTGTTTAAAATCTTGTTTGATTAAATCGTAGAGAGGCTTAACCCTCTCTGCGTAATTTAGAATATAAGTTCTTCCAAAGTTCAGGAAACCTAGAATCGACTAAGTTTTTCAGCGTTTTTGGAGGTTGGAGCAGCGCACATTTCTCAGTTTGATGCCAGGCTTTTGCCTTCACTTGGAAGTTCATATCCTAGAACAAGGACATTGAGATGGGCAATCATTGATTTTTTTAAATTAAATTTGTAGCCCTCAGAGGCTAATCCCAGTATTATGGTTTTTACCCTGTTCAAGTGCCTATCCAGGTCATTGTCTGTTAAGTATATGTCATCGACATATGACAATGCCTCATCATCATAAATTTGTAGTAACTCTGTTTCTCTTGCTGAGAATAACCCCGGGCTGTTCTTGAACCCTTGTGGTAGTCGACAAAAGTGACTCTGGTTCCCCATTATTGAGAAAGCTGTCAAGTACCTACTTTGAGGTGCTATGTGCTGACAAAAAAAGCCATTAGAAATATCAAATGTGGTTTTATATTTTTTATGCACAATGTTATTCATTAATGCTGTACTGTGCGCATTTTGCACTGCAAATGTGTTAGAACAAGTGTTCAGGTGTCTGTAATCCAAAACTAGACGATATGTTTTGTCTGGTTTTGCAACAGGAAACAAAGGATTGTTCATTGATGAGGTGCATGTTTCAATCACCCCATGATATTCAAGTTGATCTAAGATCTCCCTGACCTGTTTTTTAGCTTCTTGCTTAATAGGGTAATGCCTTGTGCAGTTGGTTGAGTTTTTAATTGGATTTTATGGTGAGGTGAATCCTCATCCCATCCAACATGATTTTTATATAATGCAGGAGTTTGGTCTACTGCCCATTTCCTGGCATAAGTATATTTTAGATGTACTGGAACATGGTTAGAGAAGGCTGGCATAATGATGTCTTCGCCATGTGGTCACTCCCTGACAAATTGTGGTGGCCAATCTTTTTCTGCTAGAAGTATGTCATAACCCAGTGATTCCCAAACTGTGCGCCGCGGCGCCCCGGTGCGCCGTTATCAGTAGCCAGGGGCACCGCACACGATGTGGGAAAGATAGCGTCTGGCCGTTTGTAGACAGTAAAATATGATGTGTCTTTTAGAGGCCCTACCATGGCCTGAATGCAGGATGAACGTATTCCAGCTTAGCGCAAGATACGCAAAGTATGGGGGAGTTACAAATGCCACCTGCATAATGTGGGTACAATGGTTTGGCCCAAGAGCGTTCGTACGTGCGTACGTATGTGTTTCCGCAGACGTAGCCTCCGCGCCATTACTGGCATACGCAGCTCGCCCTCCCTGTTCTGCCGTGCCTCGTGGGACCCTCTTCAGAAGTTACAAACAGGTATGCGGTCAAGTCAGAGAAAAAAAAAGTTTATAAATAAGTGTGTTAATACCTTTACGCTAGCCTTCCTCTGTCTGACCAAAGAGACCTGGTTTTTACATCCGGGCACCTCCGCCATCGTACACTGCTAACATGCCCGTGCGCCCCCCCACCCCCATCACGACCTACAATCCATGGATGTTCTCCGAGAGCCCTTGCCAAGTGCTTTTGACATTTTAGACTGTCCTCCTCCCCCTCTTGCTTTCATTTCTCTTTTTCATTTTTGCATCTATTTCTTTGTTTTCCGCCTCACTGCATTCTTCACATATCCAATGTTTCCCGCTTTTTATACACTCTTCTCTTTGACTCAGTTTCACTCTTCCCCTTTTTTACTCCCTCACTTCTTACCTTTGGCTCTCCTCCTTCAAAGATTTCAAATGGGTCCTGGTCAGGTCTAAGTAGCTCACCTATTCCTTGCTTTTCTTTTAGGGGAGTGCACTTTTCTACATAGAACTGAAAATGCAAAGGAATGCTGCATGAATTAAATAACTATTCACACCAATGACATGGGGCAATTTCACCAAGTGATAATAAGCCAAAATCACATTGAGGATCAAAAGGAGAGCTGAAACCCACCGCATTGAGTAGGCTTGCAGCTCGTTTTTGGAGCCTCTGCACAGCCGATGTTCATTAGGGGGGAGGGTGCAAACACCGACATAAGCGGCAGACTTACAATCGTTTGTGAGGCGCTGGAGAAATACGCATTGTTTGGCACAAAGTCTCCTACCTAAGACCGCCCCTTCCCTCACATGGCGAAAAATGATTCAAAATTGGCAAATCAACAAAATAAAGTGGCAGATAGGCAGGGGCACTGCGCAACACTGGGCCTGCATATGAACGGCACATCAGTGGTGGCACTTGAATGACACTCCATAGAGAGCAGGTGCTCTGTAGGCACTTAAAGCATTCTAATGCTTGACACGGGTAGTCGTATTCTGCCATTTGGTTATTGTCAGCGATTAATGATCTCTCCCTGCACACCTGCAATATTTCTTATTTTTGCGATTTGTGCTGCAGTTCTCGCTCCTCTTCTTGCAACATCTATTGCTAACACCCCATGTGTAGTTCTTGGCACAACACACCCAGCTGCAGCTTCTGCTTCAGGTCCTGTTACACTCATTGCTGAAACCCTACTATAGTTTGTTTTTGTTGAGTTCCTCCAGCTGCATGGTCTATTGCTGCATTCCTGCTGCATCTCTTGCTTCAGCTCGTCTGCTAGCAGTCCTGTAATTCTTGACTTAGCAGCTTCTCCAGCTTCAGTCAATAACTTGCCTTCTATTGGATTTAAAGCTGTACCGTTGGTTTGTTTGCTCCAGCCCTCTTCCTGCAATTCCTGGCCCTACTGTCTGTTCATCTTGCTTGTGACCTCTCATGCTGCACAACTTTTGTATTTCTTTTGTTCCGCCCTTCATACCCCCACATCTGTAGCATCCACCGATGCTCCTCGGCTATTGCATGTATTTGTTACAAATAGCAGCCAGACTCGGCTTTCATGTGTGAAAGTTTGAAAATGATTAGACCAGTGGGCTCTGCCAATATTTATCAGAGTCTTTGGCATGGTCCAGCAGGTAAAATGCAAATCTTGAATAAAACATAAAAAAAGAAACTTGCTGCATTGAGGATAGAAAAACAAAAAGGATTGCTTTGACCACAAAATGCATGTATTATGTTATGAAGTACAGATTATTAATCTGTGTGCTATGGAGATTTAAAATGATCCCTCCTACATTCCAGTGCACAAACTCCATATACAAGGTGAAATGCCAATGGCATGAGGTGGGAGAATGTGCTCTGGGTGGGCCACCATGTCAAGTCAACCCAACAAATACGTGAACCACCGCAATGACTAAAGGTCTGCTGGTAGTTTGTGAATAGATAGCTGCTATCCTTTTTATCCCCTTTCCATTGCAATGCTATTTTCTTCTTGGTTAAAAGCAGTGTAGAATGTTAAAATCCTAACATGAGCTAATAACTGTCATTCAAGAGCTGCATGCAAACAGTCAATGTATGGATTATTAAAGCACTATGATGTCTTCCTCCATCTTTCATTGTAATCTGTTTCAAAAAGGGTTCATTTCAGTAACAAAAATTCCTAATTATTAAATGGAACCCCCAACCCAGTTTAAATTCTGAGTCTGTGCCTCTCCAGACTAAGCACACTTACTGTCTACCTACCAGTATGGATGACATGTGACTTACCTTGTAGTCCTCTGGCGTATGAAACATTTCCTATACACTAATTTACACACATATGATTGATTGTCTCTGCTCTGTGTAATGTGTGTGTGATAAGTGCCCTGACACCTTACACTGGTATAGGTGGCACTATATAACTGATTCAATATATCTGAGAGAGAGTGGTCATGGAGACTTGAGGGGGGCACTGCTAAAGGGTTTTCTATTGTTGGTTCCAACTGCTGGGCTAAATTGCAGCAATCTTACAATTTGCCATTTTATTTGACCTTAGACTTCATTAGAAAACTGAATGCTCTTTCTGTCTGTGCGGGGTACCAATAAGAATAATAAGTCCAAATGGTCACCATCATCCAAACTAATAGTAACGCCCTCCTGTCTTCATATAAAGTGGCCTATCTAGTTGCACAGAGTAAAAAACCCCACACAATTGCAGAAGAGCTGATTTTGCCTGCTGCTGTTGAGATGGTAACAATCATGATCGGCGAAGATGCGGGTAAACAGCTGCTGAAAGTGCCTCTTTCTAATAATACTATCAGCCGGAGGATAAATGATATGGCTGAAGATATTAACGATCAGCTCATCTGTAATCTAAGAGGCAAAGACTTTGCACTCCAGTTGGATGAGGCAACAGACAACCACAAAGACACCCATCTTATTTGCTATGTCAGGTTTCTTTCTATACGAAAAACAAATTGTTGAGGATTTGTTGTTCTGTAAAGAAATCAAAGGTGGAACCACAGGTCAAGACTTGTATGCGGTTGTGGATGATTTCATGCAACTGAATCAAATTGACTGGGAGAGATGTGTTGGAGTTTGTACAGATGGGGGCCGTTCAATGGCAGGATGCTACCAAGGACTTCAAGCTCGCATACGATCTAAAGCTCCTAATGCTGTTTGGACACACTGCATAATTCACAGAGAAGCACTGGCAGCAGGAAACCTCAGTGAAGAACTGCATGGTATTCTGAAAATTGTCATCAAAGTGGTAAATTATAATAAAACAAGACCATTGAAAGCAAGATTTTTTGCTAAACTGTGTGAGGACATGGGTGCGGAACACTCATGTCTCTTGTTCTATAGCAGTTCTCGGTGGCTGTCTCTAGGTAACTCCCTGCTTAGGGTATATGAACTGAGGAATGAAATCTACTCATATCTACATGGTGATGAACATTGTTTTGCTGACAAGTTTATTGATGCAGACTTTCTAATACAAATGGCTTTTCTTTCTGATCTATTTGAAAAACTGAATGCACTGAACAAGTCCTTGCAAGGCAATAATACTAACATCTTGCAACTGTCAGACAAAGTTTCAGGCTTTAAGAAGAAAGTGATCCTTTGGAAAAGCAGTCTAAGCAAAGGTGACTATAAATGTTTTCCTTCATTGGACCAGTTCCTGCAGGAGAATGAGATGGCGTTAAAGGAGGAACTGAGGACAGTTTTTGTTCTGTATTTGTCTCAACTGCGTTTTTACCTTGATAAATATTTTCCAGAGGATGAAGTGGAGCCAATAAAATGGGTGAGAGACCCCTTCAACGCTGAGATACCTCAGCATTTCAACAATGAGGAAGCAGAACAGCTTATTGATGTTTCAAGTGACTCAACATTGAAAGTAAGGTTCCAGTCTCAGTCACTGCTTGAGTTCTGGTGCCAAGCTGGAGATGAATATCCAATGATTAGCAAGAGAGCCCTGCATGTTTTGATCCCTTTTGCAACTCCGTACCTTTGTGAAGCAGGTTTTTCAGCAGTTGCAGTGGTAAAGTCTAAATATAGGGCAAAAATTCACCTTGAAAAAGAAATGCGTGTTGCATTCTCAAAAATAACTCCAAGATTTCAGGAGTTATGTAAGGAAAAACAAGCACATCCATCTCACTAGGATTTGTAAGGTAAATTTCGGACTCTGTTTTACCTGTTCATTGAAAAGATATTTTATTATATAGAAATTTGCGAACTATTGTTGTGTGGTTAGTAAAAGTTGCATGGAAACATATTTGGCTATTAATCTTGTATCGTTTCACACTTAACAAAGTTTTATTAAACAGCTGTTATCTTCGTATTTTGTTAGAAATATGATTATACTACCTTCATTGCATCCCAATTAATTTAAGGAAGACAACAGGAAGTACTCCCGAGGTCGGGCTTACATCCCCCCCCCCACCCGCCCACCCGTAAAAAAATGTTGGGGAGCCACGGCCAACTGCCAATTAGGTCAAGGGAGCCATGGGTCAAAAAAGTTTGGGAACCACTGTCATAACCCCTTGAAAGCTTCTCCCAAAAGAGTGCTTTCACTTTTCTTGGTATGTCTCCCTCCATCCGGAGTGTTATTTCGTATAACTTTTGTGGAGAACTAACCCTGGTGTCTACAGTTTCAACTGTTATGTATTCACTCAAGTACACTATCTCCAGAAGTTCCTTCAGGTTCTGGCGAGCTATTGTTACTTCTGCTGCACTGTCCAGCATTGTCTGAGCCCATTCTCCGTTCTTGAGTTGTGTCCTCAGGATTTTCGGCATGTCTGATCTTCAGACCTGCTAACTTTTTCTTGGAGAACTGAGGTTTTGGTTTATTTTTCTGAACGTGTTGATCGTCTCTGGACTTCACGCGTTCTTCTTTTTGTTCTGACCATCCTCTTCTTTCGGATGTCTGTGAAGATGTCTGAAAGGAACGAGACGAACGTGTATTAGTATTTTGATAACTGTCAGGTTTTCTCAAATTGTCCCTATTCCTGAGGTTATACCTCCTTTCAGAGGGCTCCTTTTGAGGAGACCTACCTCGCGATTGAGAATGTTTGTCCTTTGAATGTTGTTTTTTATTTTCCCACTTCTTTTTAGAAGATGTAGGATTGTGTTTAATTAAGTCCTTTTCAGGATCGTCAGAGAGTTGTGGTTTAAGTGGTTTCCCTCCTAAACAGTTCCTTCCCAATTCATCATAGGATTTTTCTATTATTCTGGGTAGTTCTTTTTGTTGTTCTGTTACATCAAATTCTCTCAATTTCTGGCGGATCGCCACTGATGCTGCCACTCCTTTAATATTAGATAATATTATTGTTGAGACTTGGTCGAAGTTTTTCAGTAATTTCATACCTAAGTTCAGAGCAGGCTCTGCCCCGTATTCATTTTGAATTTGTTTCTGGACATCAGGTATTACCGCAATAGATGGAACACCGTGTGTTTTAGTATAGATGGCAGCAAAGACTGTGCCCCAAGTGGTGCAGTCTTCCGGATGTGGTGTGATCCTCATTGGTAAAAAGATTGTTAGAATTCTGTGTTTTTCATGAGGGCTAGTATTAGGAAATACTGTTTTGATTTGAGTAATTTTTCGAGCTATCCAGAATGGAATTTGTTTACGTTTTGTGTTCATTTTACCCATGACTGCGTGTAAAGTCTGTGGAGTAATTTTTAGTGTATTCCCCTGATGAGGGGTCTGATTTGGAATGGTTATTGGTGGTTGAACTGTTAAAGTCCGCATCACATATTGTACTAACTGTCTGTAAATTTTAATAACTCTTTGAGTTGAATGAGTAAATCCTCGTCTGACATCTCTTCGCTGTCAGAATGAGGTGTGTAGCCGGCTAAAATCGGCCATGTTGCTCCTGGTCTACCTAGTGGTCCGAGCCTGGTTATGTGATTATAATGTTTTAGGGCGCCTTTAAACCAGAGCTGATGCTCATGGTATGTTAGTGGAATTTCAATATCCTCAAAGGGAATGTATTCCTCAGGTGGTTCATCTTCTTTGAAGAAGTGAAACACATGTGTTACTGGATTTGATTCTGGGAATGTAATCCATGGATAGACTACCTCTGTCTGCAAAGATTCATGTGCCTCTATTACAAAAACTGCTCTACCACCTCTTGGTGTTAGGCCATGTTTTATAAGTTTTAGAGTGATGGCTCTCCTTAAATTTGGATGGATGTTTATAACACCCTCATCGGTTTCATTTAAACCTGTAGTATCAAAGGTTGCTACGGCATGGTCAGCTGTAGCCTCTGTATTATCCTCGTTCTGGGACATTGTTTTTTGAAAAATGGAGAACAAGTTTCAAGGAAACAAAGATAAGGTGTACAATATTTTGGAACACTGTATCCTTCAACGTTGAATAAACCAAACAGCTAATACATAGGATTTTTCGTCCTACTCAGCTATGGCGGATATTATCCCTGCCCACTCCAGACGTCTTATGGAGTATTATGAGTAGGGGTCTCTGAGAAAAGCACAACTGAGTTACTTCAGTATCTAGCGCTAAATTAGTGCCTTACCAAACCGTTGGGCGCCATGTAGTGTAGTTCCTATTTCCCTTAGAGGCTCTGCGCATTGGAATAATATACACTATAGTTCTGTGCATAGAACTGAGGTCAGTATGCTCCAATCAAGTATATTAAACTTAATTACTTGTGTGCCAGCTAACTCAGAGGTCACTAGAAACTTCTCGAATGAACAAGAAGGGATTCGTTTCTGACAACCGCATGAACATGACAACTTTGTTTCCTTTCAGAATCGGAACGTGTCTCAGAATTGTGGAAAAAATAGATAACAGTTTTACTCAGTCAATCGTGCATGCTTACTTTCTTCAGAGTTACACAGAAAATAGGAAGACGGGCGTTTTCTATAAAAAAGGGTTTATTGAACAGTCTTAGTTCTCGTGTAAGAGATATGAGCTTTCACGATCATTAGACAGTAAGCAAGATATAATATGCACAGCGTCAGCAGTAAGAAGAAGTAAAACTGCAACAGCATTGTCTTTTAGCTATGACCTATATCTATATACATACACATAAATACACAGGCTAAAAGTAGATACTCATCTGGTGCTTCTAAATAATTCTACCCCGGTTTACCTAACTTGAATGTAGTGCGAGGTAGGAAGTAGGTGCTGATTTAAGCTATAGTTGGTCTGAGCTTAAGTTAGTATTTTATAAGAGATACCAAGAATTTCCTTAGGTTCTAGTCAGCAGTCCAAGAGCGGTGAGTTTGGTGGTCTGACCCCCGTATTACGAGTTGGGCAGATCGGACTTACGAAGACAGCTGCTGGACCGCTGAGACCACCAGCAGACTGCTGACCACCGGGTTGATGGTCAGGGAAAGGTAGTCGCAATAGGGCGGTACACATGAGCTGCACCACCATCCGAATAACAAGTTACTTGATGCCTACCGAGAGGACAATAGCATTCCAACTGCCTGCTTCAGGCTCCAACTTTTAACCTGTATTTCTCAACCAAGGACTGAAACAGTTTGAAAAGGTCCCAGAGTTTGAGTGACAGGCACACTAAAGTGTGCTATGAAAAGGTCATTTAAGTCACTCCAGTCCTTCCCATAGATCTCCACGTGCTGTCCAGGAGTTCTACATCAGAAGAGAAAGATGGTCACTAGGCCACTGCCTGCCAACTCAGCTTCCTTCAGTATAGGAGAAATCCCTCTATATCATTTTGCCTCCTTCTCTGCATTCAGCAGTTGTTGTGAAGAACACCAAGGCCATGGGGAAGCTAGGGGCCTCATTACGAGTCTGGAGGTCCAAAGACCGCCAGACTCTCAGGGGCGCTGCTGTGGCAGTCTTCCAACTGCCCTTTTACGATCAGAGCAGTCTGGCCACCTTGGGACCACTGCAACCTGGTGGTGACACAGCGGTCTTGAGACAACAATATGCTTGGCGGGGCGGCTGCGGCCCCTCCAAGCATATTACAAGTTTCCTCACTGCCCCACTTTTCATGGCAGTCATACTGCCCTTGTGCCTCTGCGCAATAGCGTGCATGCAGGGGGGCATTTGTTGTGCCCCTTGTCTGCATGCACCCCCAGTTCCTGCAGGGCATGGACTTGCAGGCCATGCAATGCAGGAACTGCCTTTGATGCTCCAATTGTGGTGCGTTTTTCAAAGGCACTGCTGTGGGACTGCTAAAAAACTGCCCGCCAAATCTGGCGGGTGGTTTAACCACGATTTGGCGATGTGGGAGCAGGGCTGTCCCGCTCCCGCACCAACAAACTCAGAATGAGGCCCTATGTCTAGTTCGGGATGGTAAGCATACACATTATGACTCAGTTTGACGTCCCTGGATTGAGGCATTCAGATTTCACCCCCGTAGGTAACAATAACAGGGGTTCCATTGACTTTGAGGGATTAATGGGGAATCAGAGTTGAAATTTGAGAATTATCTGAAAAATTAGGAATTACTGGGAGTATTGTTAACTCTTAGTGAGTTCTCATTCTTCCCTATAGTTTCCCACAGGGATTTTGGCTACTTTCCAAAACAAATATCTCCCATGGAAATGGGAAATATTCATGGCAACTCCACAAACCTCAGAATTTCTGATCAGAATGGTAAAAGGTTTACAGGCCCCATCTGGAATTATAGGCCTCTTGTAATGACGGCTGATGTGAGCTAAACGCAGTAGGACCGGCAAAAGACTCTAGACAACTGTATAACTGTACCTTTTCCGAAGAATGACTTTTATGTTTGCATCCTCCCCAGAGTGTGAGTGTGGCAGTCATTTAAAATTCATGCCCGGATTTACAATGATTTTACGTCTGGGTTGCGTTATTTTTGTTGTATAGCTCCGGCACAAAATCCTTTTTTGCATTTACTAAGCAACGCAAAGCCACTAACTAGAAAGTAACACAATGCAGTGCATAGTGCTGCTTTGTGTTACTTGCATTGGGTAGGTGTTTAATGGGTGAAACATGGGAGTTCCTATGAATCCAGCTATGTTTTTTGATGCAAACCCAGATTTGCAAAGACTTAAATACCTAGGTTTGAGTGAAAATGGTGCACCTACCCAACAGAGGAGTAACAAAGAGAAATATCTTTATTTCTCCAAGAAGTTTTAAATAACTATACAGTGTCTCATCCTAAGATATAACTGCCTGTAGTGGGAATCAGCCATCACCATAAAAATTAAGCACCACTGAGCAACAAAACCAGAGGTAAAAAATTCACAGCATATAGAGGTCATTACGATGGGGGATGGACAGAAGTCCGTCCGTCATCGTCCCAGTGATGGGGACCGCCCGCCACTAAGGTGGCGGTCCCACATACCGAGTTACAATGCAGCCAGCACCATGGCGACCGCAAAAGGCATTTTTTCCATTGCGGTGGGTGCTGCTGGCTGCAGCACCCGCCGCAATGGAAAAAAGGCAGGTTTTGCATTTTCCTGCACTAAGTGGTAGGTACCATGCGGTGCCTGCCACATTGTGCAGGGAAATGAGTGCAAAACAAAAGTGCCCCTGCAACAGGCCCCCAAAGTCAATCCCTGCCAGCCTTTCCATGGTGGGGGAACCACCATGGAAAGGCTGGCGGGGATCCATCATCCAAATCTGGCAGGCGGTGCCTGCTAGGCACTGCCACCATTCTGTGGATGCGGGAGGGTCCGACAGGCAATCGCAACGATTGCCTCTGTCGGACCCGTGGTGGGCAGACTTTCAGTCCACCAGGCACACGGGCCGCCATCCTGATCTGGCGGGCGGAAAAAGGCCTTACGATTGCGGTGAACTCACCCCCGGCAGCCTGCCAGTGGCGGGTTTACCGCCATCATAATCAGGCCCATTAATACGACTGTGTACAGTTCCTATGCATGGTTCAGCATTTTCTAATTAAAGTGAATAATGTATGTTTTAATTTTGCAGCTGTTGCTACCTAATTTTGTAGACCTTTTTGTGGCCTGTTTTAAATCAGTTCATAGTAAATCTGAGTACTAAACCTTAAACTTTTGAAATCATACAATTAATCCTCCAACTCTTCGTCAGCGTTGTTGTCTGCTTGTTGTGTAAATGCTACACTCGTAAGAATGATAAAGAGGTAAAGGGACAAAGAACTCAGGCGGAGTATTTCAGAATAGAAACTAACAAGGCAAGCCATCAGATGGGGAGCGTGAGGATGGTTGAACGAACTATGATATTAGTATCTTAGAGACAAATAACCATAAAAGGCTACTTGTATGAATATTTACCAACATGATAAAATCATTGAAATTTAGTGAGGATTATTACTCACAGGGTGAGAGATCAGTGGTGTCATTAACCCCCTGACTTAGCAGCTAAAGGGGTGGTAGGTACTCAAACTGTCGACCTGCAACTCTGGGTCCCACTAAAATATATTTAATTTTGTTTACATTCACCTCTTGTATATGCAGACTAAAACCTCATAAAAATGGGAATTTAAACACATTGTATAGGGGCAGAGATCATGGAGCTGCAAGTTCAGTGAATAAGACAAAGACATTAGAAAAACATGAAAAGCATCAAAAAGAGCAGGTTGGAAAGGGAAATGAAAGAATGAATGACGGTGAGAAAAAAAAGACTGATGGGTAGGTAGGAAATGGAAAGGAGGACAGCGAGGAAGAAGGCAAGAAGTAAGGCTGAAAGAAAGTATTCGCTTTTTTGAGAACTTATGTATTGTACTTTTGGGCTTTGGAATATAACTAGGGCAAAAGGATTCTATTGAAGGAGCATGGCTGCTCATGAAAAGACATTGGACGCCTGATTGAGGGATTCTGTCTGGTCTACGTGAAACTGTTGTGTATTTGGAGCTGATGCTGTCATTCTGGGGTCTGGAGCAGAAGAGAGCTATCTGCTGTGAGGGGAGAGGCTGATGATGTGGTATGGGGCACACCGAAACAAGATTCAGCTGGCGAGGTAGGCAATAGAGACATCTGCACTCTAGATGTTGGCGGGTCCAGTTTGATGGGCCAAATGGGTCTCAGATGTCCTGTTGAGGGCTCATGGGTCCTAATGCTATGCCCTGCAGGAAATCGGGTTTGTGGACAATCCGAGGAGAGAAGTAGTGGGTCCAAGCAACCTTGATCTGCCTGACCATCCAAAGCTGAAAATCGGCCATCACCATGAAGACGCCAACATCCAGATATGAACCGCTTACCTGCTGATGGGAAACAACATTTACCACGCAGTAGCTTTACGAGGCCATCTTTATCATGTTAATTAATGCTTTTTCCATGTGGATACTGTTACCCTGCATGGGTTTACCATGCTTAATGGTAAGTATAGGTAAGTATGTGTTTATTTTAAAAGACTTCTCTAAAATTAATTAAAATAGGAGGCCTGGGGGAGTTCACCCCCTATAATAAAAATATTTTTTAATTAAAAGAGGAGGGTTGGTGGTTGAACCACCCATAATAAGAGTATTAAATTGTAATTGTTGAGGAAAAGTCGTGGCTTGTGAAAGTTCACCCCATACTAAGAGTGTTAAAATCAAGGGTGTGAGAAATGTGCACATTTTGCTATAGCATCAAAACTCAAAATTAAGCACAATTAAGAAAAGTACATCTCACAGTAAAAAAAAAATACCCAAAACAGTCTATTCAATAAAATGTTATTTCTAGATCATTTTCAGTTGCTTGCATAGAAAACAGTGCTGTTCATGTTCAGATTTGTAGAAGTGCACTCAAAGATCATCCAAATGGTCATTTCGGTCACAAATCTGCCTCAAATATTTGTTGACCACCCATGTTAACGGAATTGCCACTCGCATTCAAAACACTGCTGTTCGCATCCAGCTTTGTAGTTTCACACTCAAAAATTACCTGAATGGTTCACTCACGTGAAAAAAATGGACAAGAAATGCTTTTCATGTAAAAAAATTACCCAAACGGTACATTTTGCATCAAAACTTCTCCCTAAAATTGCCTAATGTGACATAATGATGTAATATTGGTAATTTAGCATACATTTCAGTATTCAAAATTAGCAACATTAAGCCAATATGGCTAGCATTATTAAAATCTCACCTAAGCTTTAAAACGTAAATTTAATTATTGAGAAATTGAAATTGCTATATGGGGTTAAATGAGGCAGGTTAACAGAATAACTAAGGGGTTATAAAAGGAAAGTTTCCCCCCACCCAAAAATAGTGTATTTTAAATATACTTTGAATTAGGAGATATAAAAACTACTTAAAAGTATAGTGAATAGTTTAAACAGGCTAGGAACAGGATTTTAAAGTAATAGGCGTATATGGTGGGGAAATGTATTAATGCCCAGGTATTAAATGTAATACTTATGCAGTCATTTTTAGAAAAAACAATCTTTGCATACTGTCAAAAATGTAATAATTTATGTTTTTAAATACATTTTATATATATTTTTTAAAGAGTGGTATGTAAGGGTGAAGTGGTAAAGAGTGGGGAATGTATATTATTGCTCAGGTATTAATTAAAAAATAATACAGACTTATTTGGTGAATTTCATTTTTCCACTGTTAATGGAGTGCATTTTTAAAAATGTTTAGTGTAAACGCTTTTGGATCTCTAAATTGTGCTATCTTAAATTGAACTGACATAAAAAAAGATGGTTTCAAAGAATTTTTTTCTCTATTTTTAATGGAGTGCATTTTTTATGTTATCAGCAATTGGAATGGTTCTTTAAAAATTGTATTGGTGAAGCAGCAGTGAAGCATGAAGGTGATGCTGAATATTTTTGTTTTTTTTCTCCATAGGCATTGGATAGTGGTATTTAACAAACACTGTAAATATTTCTGGTTTATGGATTGAATTAATACCCCAGGAGTATTGGAGTACAAGTGAGATTGGTGAGTGGATTGATAAGTTATCACCAAGATTTGAAAAACAAAACAAAACTTCTTATCTGAAAAAATAATTTTGAAAAATATGCCAATTGTAAAATAGGAGAGTAGTGCTTTTATGTTTTTATTTTTTTTAATACTGTAAGATGCAGGCACATTTTTCCCGGTAGTCTGCCCATCTCAACATAAAAAACTCTTGGATGTTTGCCAATATTCTTCCAGAAATTGCTTTACTTTTTGTATACTCAAGGTTACACACTACCTGTTAAAGATTGTGCCTGTCTCTTTATTTTTATTTTTTTATTTTTCAGGAAATTATATAAATTAGGATGACTTTTGTCAATTGAGCTACAGAAGGAATCATACCAACCCTCGATGGCATTATGAGTTTTTTCACCTCCCTCTAAACAGTTCTAACACTTGATTGGAAAACATGGTATTCTATTGCAACCTAACCTGTTAGAAGGCCATTAAAGGAAGTTTTCTCCAAAATAATTTAGAAATGATACACATTTTCCTCATTCTGTGATAAATAAACTGATGGAATAAGGGAAGTGAACAATTAATTTACTAATGTAGGAGGCACAAATCTTAGCACGGTTCATTTACGTAATTCAAATTGAAGTTTGCTACTTGACATATATTCTTCAGCGAAGAGTGTTTTTTTAATTGTTTTACATTAAGCCTGGGAGTACTAAAAAAACCTCCTTGAGTTTGGGTTTCCGGGTACATTTTCTTAATGGTATAAATAGTTTGCAATTCAAAGTCAATTATTATTTTCCTAGACCTTTTGTTCATTGTTTTAGATTTTTTACCTGACAAACATTCAGTATATGTTGATGAATGTTTGTCAGGTATCAAACCATACACTAGTGGTACTGTTGTGTGACTTACATTAGAATAAATAGTATAAATCTGAGAAAATGGATGCGGTGTTCCCTTAGATGTGTCATCCATCATCCCAATTTCACTATTCTGTAGAGCTATTTCAGTGGTATGTAGGGTAGCAAAGATTAGTATTCGTTTTTGAGGTTCTTTGTTATCATACAAAAGGAAGTGTTCATGGTTAAGGAACTCAGTTTAGGGAACATGTTAATATCACTGTATATTTTGGGTTGTGTTTGTTCTGCAATACTTGCTTGTTTTTGTCGTTGAACCATTCTCTTTAAATTGGGGATTGTGGGCATACTGGTAGCAACATGCATTGGTACATTATGGGGTGCCTCCCTTAATACTGAGCTACATTGTTTATTGGCAGTAGTACCTAGTACCTTACTGTGTTTGACATTTTATCTCACTACCAACTCTAACAAAAACCACCAACAGTAACAACTCTGCCTCTGCAACGAGTTGAGAAGTAGTCCACACACCTACAATAACTCCTGGACTTAGTAAATCTCTCCTTACATTAAATGTATCCGCCTTGCTTAAGTAGCCTCTTGCCTTGTTTGAAGAACACTTATTGCCCTTTCTTCAAAGTTTCTACTATCTTGATTTCTGTAGTAAAAAAGAACATAATAATGTTTTTATGAGATGTGTGAGTATATTTTCTCTTGAATTGCATTTATTTGCCCTGTTTTGATATTGATTTTCTTTTAATTCTTCCCTATTTAGAAAGACAAAATATGTTGTCAGTTTTTGAAAATGTTGGAAGAAAGAGATTTGTTTTGTAATTTACATGTTCAGAGAAATGTTTTTGTGGTGACATTTTGGTTGTCAGTAGAATATATTTTACTTACCTTTGGAAACTGGACCTTGTCTAAATTGTCTATGGCTTTCATAGTTTTTTCACTCATGGGTTGATGTTTGATTTTTCCCGAGGAGGAAAATAAATAAAAACATTATTTGGTATTCTGATGTTCAGAACCACTCAGTATTCCTGTTAAAAATAATATGTTTGGTTATTTTTCTCTGTGGATTGCAAACATGGTTAGTTTCAAACCTGTTGAATGATTGGTGTTGGTATTGGTTTATTTTTCTGTAAAAATATAATATTGTGAAAATGTTCCTAATAAACGGTGTGTGTATGAAGGATTCCTGGTTGAATCAATAATATTGTTATTGGTTTATGTTTAATTAAAGACCTAATATTGTTATACATTTATATTTTAAACACAATGGGGTTGATTACAAAATTGGTTGGAATGGCCGTCCAACCGACGTGGCCACGGTGAGATTCCAACCGACTAATCCGCGATGTTTCCGACCCTATTATGATGTATACTAGTCAATTCTTCAAACGCTTTGGTCAGAGACTACTCCTACACAACCGCGTCGGTCGGAAACGACTCCAACATAAACACGTCGGTCAGAAAGGCTGTTCTATATGGATTCTGACTCCGCGAATGCATTGATTGTACCCCCAAGCCAATCATGATGCATCCAACGTTTTGGCGGTTCCATGGCGGCTTCTAGGCCACATGGCAAGTGTAAATGTGAGAAGCTCATGCTAACTATCACAACACCAACCATAGTATGCATTCATAAAACTACACAGCTGATGTTAATTGAAAGAGTAGCCACACCTACCAATCCATCCCAAAAAAATCCCTTACCAGACCATGATCCTTTGTTATTCCAATCAGACAGAGTTGGACTGAGCTCATTGCTGTCTCCTGTCACACTGCAGCCAGCCCTTCACACACTCATGCACTGTAATGGCACCATTTACTGCACAAATCACATTTTGTTTTCCATTTATTGTACACTCCTTCAATTTCACACTCACACTCACTAATTCTCTCACAAACAATGGTCAAAAAGAAGCAGCCATGTTTTTCAGATGAGGAGTTTACAGTGCTTGTGGATGAAATCCTCAGAGTTGAGCCACAGTTATTCGGTCCAACAAACATCCATTACTCAGAAAAACCTGATGTGGGACAGGATAGTCAACTAGGTGAACGCAGTAGACACCACTCTGCACACAATGGTGGACATCAGAAAGAGGTGGTATGACGTCAAGAGGAGGGTCAATGCCTTGGCCAACAGAAACCAACGGGTCACACAACAGACTGGCGGTGGCCCTTCCGTACCACCAGTACACCTTACTGCGCATGAGAGCTTGTTTGGAATACCTAAAGGAATGGAGTCTGGTAAGTAACAACTAAACATTTGCCTCAAGATATCCATTACACCTTAGCGCACTTCACGTTAATGGTCAAAGTCTAGTAAATATGAATTTTTAAAAAAAGCTGTAGCCAAAGTATTGGAGATGTGTAATTAATGCTGACTCCCTGCACTTAATATTTAAAATCTCTAAAATAATGAAATTACAAATATCTACTTGTAGGCTTGAAAGTGTATACACATTAAGTCATCAAGAAACAGAAACGTCTAATAGCATCCCAAAACATGGCCCATACCTAGAGTAAGTCGTTACCAGGTATGTAATGCTAACCACTTAATCAAGCAATCAGATGTCCCAAAAGGAAAGGACTACACCAACCATCAGAAACTCACACTCCACCTAAGAATAACATCCACCTTTGTCAGCCATGTTTCAACTCAAGTTCCTCTCACTGACAGGAAGCAATTGGCCCAGGTTGGCTGGGTGGGAGGAGGACTCTTTGCACTGACCTCAACTACCATCAGTCCTTGGACTCCTAACCAGAGTCATCTGTGTCAACCATGATTCTACTTAACTTCCCCTCACTGGCAAGGAGCCATTGGTAAAGGGGGGGACTATTTTCACTGAGCACAACCACCATCCGGCCTTGGACTCCTAACGACAGCCACCTGTGTCAGCCATGTTTCTACTTAACTTCCCCTCACTGGCAGGGAGCCATTTGTCAAGGGGGGATAGGAGTGTTTAAAATGATTACACCTGCCATCAGGCCTTCTAACCCATGCTTACAAAAACAGTCACCTGTAATGTACCTCAAAACACATTTTTCTCACATCTTACTTTGGAGTGTTAGGTGAAATGTACTGAGTTGTGTATACACAATGCCATGCACTTTCACGTTTGCCTACTTAGGAATGTACCCCAGACTCTTGATTAGAAAATAATGAACACATCACTGACAACACGAGCAATTTGTACTTAAAACCCCCCAAATTGTTTGGGGTAAGGCTGTTAATTCAATGTGAATGGTGATATATTGCACAGCACACAGGAATAGCAACAACAAAATATTACCAATTAATGTGTAAGTATATCCTGCCAATAATTTAGATTTTGAATTTACTAATCCCAAGTGTCATCTGCAGAGTATCTGGTCCAATTCAATGTCAGTAGCAATGTTGCAATAAGAATTTTGACAATGACCATATCAGCACAGAGGGGGAGCAAGACCATAATCCACATTGTGCTAAAGTTGTATTGTTTATGCTAAATAAATGCTAACATGATGGTGATAGGTGCCAATTTCTCCGTCTAAATCTGCCTTTTGTTCAAGGCATTTACTCAAAATGTACCTGTTGAGGTACAAGGCATAATCACAAAATTGGATTTGTCATATCTGTACCAACACGGCGATCTAGGAACACCTCCAGGCTGAATTACGAAACCAGCTAGCCTCAGACTCCAACCCTGAATGATTTCCCCAGTGAAGATGACACTCCTGAGCACTTGGACGAGGAGGAGGTGGAAGCTGGCCCATCAGGTTTGGCTTGGCAGATGGCTCCAGTATGTCCAGCAGGGTCTACTGTAACATCTCCCACCTCAACTACCAACTCACATCTGACCCCTACCCCAACAGACACACAATCTACCATGGGCCACAACATCACCAGTGCAACGCAATCTACTCCGGAGTTGACAAACTCAAACACAGTCAGTGAGGATGGAGGATCTGGTTCAACTGCATAGACACAAACCTTGCCAGCCCCTAGGGGTAGGGGTTGGGGTGATGGGAGGTGACGTGTGGGCCAACATCGGCCAACAGCTGGTGTCACAGATGCCCAGGCCAACCTCTCCCAAGTAATTAATGCCTATGAGGGGTACCAGGGAGCAATGGGACAGGTTTTTCAAGAATTCCAGGATATCAAACAATTGCACACATCCCTAGACCACCACCTAGAATGACACAATGACCAAATGGATGAGGTCATAGGTGTGCTGTGGGACATCGGTACCTCCCTGCAGCAGGCATTTCCACACACAAGTAAACCTCCCTGTGGGACAACTACATCTGTCCAGTCAACATCTGCACAAGCCACCGGGAGGAACAGTGAGCCAGGCAGAAAATCCTCAGTACCCCAGAAGCCTACAGTTGTGAATCCCTCCACCCGAAGTAGGAAGGGACATCCAAGAAAAAATACAGGAGGGTTGGATGACAATGCACAACCCCCAGCCAGTTAGAAACTGTTACCCTGATATCCTTCTTTGTTTGCTGACGATTCACTTTGTTGACTATTCACACGAAATGCTCCACCTCATATAGGACTTTGGACTCCTATAACCGTGGCTTTGATCTATAGGATTTCAACCAGCAACACTGCCAACTTCACTCCATTGTTTCATTTTTGTTCTGATCCATAATGTGTTTTCTCAACATATCACCATCTTTGAACAATAAAACTACTTAACACATCAATACTAGGTTATGTTGTGCCTTTGACATCTATCCCAAATTGTGGTGATTACCATGTGATTACTCTGATGTAAGTGTAATCAACTTAAGTCAACAAGTACATGTCAATTGTAACTTAAGTGCAATAAACCCACTCAAACATGGCACCACAAGATCGACATGCACATGCACTGTATCGTACAAACTTATGTCTACGGTACCTAATCACAGATAGTTAATTGTACGAACAATCATCACAAGTTGACATCCCACTCAACAATCTGTGCCATTCACCTAATTTGTCATGTACCGTTAAAAAACAACAATTTAGGAGGAGTATCATCTGACAATGCAAACTTTAATTTGAAACACTAAATGTAATGTGTATTAACACCTGGTACCAGATCCCAGACACTAAAAATGGCATACATAATCAGGAGAGAAAATAAAGGTAAACGGACCAATACTACTGATCTGTAAGAACAGGTCACATACAAACAAGGTTTACAGCATCGTTAGGGAGGTTACAAGCACATGTCAGTGGTTTGGCACTTGCAGTGTGACATACAATGATGACACACATCTACGGCTACATTAATGTTTCACACATGGAAGATATAGGTGATGTGAATGAAAAGTATTATGTCACAACCACATTGTCTTGGAGCACATGATGCTACATATATTGCAAAACAAATATCACAACTTGTGATATAAGTCCATTGTAATGTCATGTCAATAAGAATTTGTAAAGTGCACGTACACCGGGAAGGTTTCATGGCGCTGGTTAAGCCGAATTCAGGTCCAAAAAGAAAAGTTAGAAAGCCTGTCGAAAAAGCCAGGTCTTTAGAAGGCGTCTGAAAATGAGGAGAGTAGAAGAGAGACGAATTTCAGAGGGGAGGGAATTCCAAAACTGGGGGGCCAGGATAGAGAACCTGGCTTCACCGGTGCGTCTGAGTTTGAAAGTAGGAGTCAAAAGAAGATTTTTGCGAGCAGATCGCAGATGGCGCACGGCGGTGTATTTTGTAATCATGTTGACAAATTTCGGGCTGGGTCCATTAAGTGCTTTGAAGATGAGGCAGCTGATTTTGAAAGCGCTACGCTGAGCAACAGGCAACCAGTGAAGATGCTTCAAGACGGGGGTAATATGGTGATGCCTAGGTAGGTGAGTGATTAGGGGTGCTGCCTGGTTTTGTATAAGCTGAAGCCTTTTAGATAGATGAAGGGGGATGCCAAAGTACAATGAATTGGCGTAGTCGATATGTGACAAAACCATAGCAATGATGACTTGAATGCGGGCGTCATAGGAAATCATCGGCGTAATTGAAGGTGCAGACTTTCCGATCCTGCAGGGAGCGGACAAGAGGACGGAGGTAAAGGTTGAATAATAAAGGGGAGAGAGAGGAGCCCTGGGGGACACCATAAGAGGTATGAACATTGGGAGCAGTGAACTGAGCTGTTCGAACTGCCTGGGAGCGATTTTCCAAAAAGGAGATGATCCAACTTAGGGCAAGGCCAGAGATTCCTGCTTCCCTGACATGGTCGACCAAAAGGTGGTGGTCGACCGTGTCAAAAGCGGCCGAGAGATCAAGTAGGACCAAAGCCTGTGGGGAGCCCTTGTCAGCCTCACCGCGGAGAGTATCCAAAACAGTAAGGATGACCGCCTCGGTGGAGTGGGCAGGGCGGAAGCCAGCTTGGTGGGGGTCAAGAAATGTAGATTTCTCCAGGAAATCGGTAAGGCAACTGGTGACATGGGCTTCCAGGAGCTTGGCCAGGAAAGGAAGAAGAGAGATGCGCCGATAGTTGGTGAGGATAGCGGGGTCTGAGCCAGTCTTTTTCAGAAGAGGTATAACAATGGCCTCTTTAAAGGAGGTGGGAATGGTACCTTGAAGTAGGGATTTGTTAAGAAGATTGAGAGCGGGATGTGAGAGTGTAGTGAAAATTTCTTTCAGAACACTGGGGGGGCAGCAATCAGTGGGCGAGCCAGATTTGACTTTGGAGAGGAGTTTAGCAAAGGTGTGGTCCATTAGTGAGGGAAAGTGAAATAACGAGCTGGAGTTAGTGCTGTGTGGAGGAGAAGGAGACGAGTCTAGGATAGCAGAGATACTGGACTGAATTTTCTTAATTTTATCAATGAAGAAGGTGTTGAGGGAATTGCAGAAAATTTGAGAAGGTGAGGAGCTGCATAGGGTTCTTTCAGGATTAGAGAGCTCGTTAACAATACGGAAAATCTCCTAGGAACGGTTGGTAGCAGACAAGATTTTTGTGGAAAAGTAGGTAGATTTGGCCGTTGCGATGGATTTTTTGTAGGAGTTCCGAAAGTTAAGATATAGCAGTTTGTCTTCTAGTTTATAGTTGCAACGCCATTTCCTTTTTAATTACCTGAGAGTGAGTTTAAGGAGTTCAAGTTCATTGGAGAACCATTTTTGGGCATCATGGGGACGGAGGGTAGAGGGCTTCCTAAGGGGAGCAAACTTATCAGAGGCAGTCAGAAGCCAACTGGTAAGCTGATCGTTGGCTGAGTCGAGGATGGGATTATCCAGAGGGGCGGTATTCATCAGAAAGTCGATGAAAAGTGATTTCTCCAGTTTGTTCCAGTTTCTACGGGCGTGAGTGGCTAAGCTGTGATTTTTAATCATGGCCTCAATAGAGATAGAGAAATGAATAAAATGGTGATCGGACCAGGGGCATGGGTCTACGGAAACAGTGGGCACAAGAATATTCATGGTCCAAAACTGGTCAAGAATGTGACCTTTGATGTGAGTGGGCGTAGATATGTGTTGGGTAAAGTTGAGCTCGGTAAGTAACTCGGTTAGCTCAGCCGATTTAGGGCCGCCGAGAGTATCGTTGGCCCAGTAATTGAGGTCGCCAATAAGTAAGACCCTCCCATGGTTAGTAGCCAAGTGGGCTATTTGTTCAGCCAGGGAGTGAGGAAAATGGGGCATGCCTTGAGGGGGCCTGTAAAGCAGGACACACACAAGTGAGGGAGCCCCAGGTTCGAGCTCCATTTTTATTACCAGGCTGTCAACCAGGGGAAGGTCAAGTGGGGAGTCTTGTATCTGAAGTTGTGGCGAGAGATGATGGCTACTCCGCCGCCAGCTTTACCCTGGGGGCGATTAGCCTGGGTAATGCAATAGTCCGAGGGCAATGCTGCCAGGATATCAGGAGAGGAGTCTGGGGACAGCCAGGTTTCAGTGAGAAAAAGAAAATCAGGCTACTCACATTTCAGTAAAAGGAAAATGTCAGATTGATGTTTCACCATAGAGCGAGTATTAAGATAAATGGCTGAAATTTTGCGGGCCTTGTGGTCCTATCTCAATTGCAGAGTAGGTGGTTTGAGTGTATGAGCCCTATAGGGAAGGTGGTCCTATGTGCCAAGATTCCCTGTTCGGCGATACTAGAGCGTGTGAGGGAACTAAGAGCAAACATAGCAGGAGTAGTGTGAAGTTCCAGCAACTCAGCATACGTATAGGTGGTGCGCTGGGCAAGGCGACAGGCCCCAGGGCCCGGAAGTGCGCGGACGGGCGCAGACGGGCTTGCCGCCGGCGCGTCCGCTGCGCTTCCATGCTACTGCCGGCATGAAATAGCCGGTGGTAGCCTTGGCTCCGCCCCCTGCGCGCTGATAGGCTGAAAGAAGAGTAAGCCAGACAGCAGCTGCGGACCGGGGGAGAGCGAGCGAGTAAACAAGGCAAGTCAGATTTCAGGAGCACATAAAAATAAAGGTCACAATCACGAGATTTTCCATATTATTTAAAAAGAATAAAAATTTGCCTTTTAACAGTTTCTAACAGTTCTTAAACAAACCGCGTATCAGCAGTAATGAGTTTCCCACGCTACGTCCGGCTAAAATAGCCGGTGGTAGCCTTGGCTCCGCCCCCCTGCGCGCTGATAGGCTGAAAGAAGAAGTAAGCCAGCCAGCAACTGCGGACCGGGGGAGAGCGAGCGAGTAAACAAGGCAAGTCAGATTTCAAGAGCACATAAAAAATAAAGGTCACAATCACGAGATTTTCCACGTTATTTAAAAATAATAAAAATGTGCCTTTTAACAGTTTCTAACAGTTCTTAAACAAACCGCGTACCATTGGCGTTGTAGCAGCTTCAATTATTCCAATTTGCAAGCAATTGTCATGACAGATCTGTATGTTTAAAGACTGTGAACAAACATTCTCCAGATCATTCCATGTCCAAGTTGGACTCAGACATAGCATAATTTGCCCGGTGATGGCACAACTCTGAAAATCCCCTCTGTTGATGACATGGCAAAGTTCACTGAAACAAAAATATGAATCAAGATTAGCAAGGATAAATGATGTCTCACAAGTAAGGAAGGGTAAACTTAAACTTCAGCCAGAACAATGTTACTTTTCACACTGTCGAAATTAATGGCAGGAGCTGCAAGGCTTGAGCAAGAAGATTGCAGAAGTGATTTTTTAGTGATACATAATTTACAGCAGTCACAATGAGAAAAACATCTTGTGCTCCACATTAATCATAAGTTGCAGTTATATGCCTGAGGACAGGAAATCTGTTGATTTCCGTAACCCTGTCACTTTCTGCTCACTGCACTATACTATGTGCTTTTTCATGTTTATTGAATGTGTAAATAAACACAATTTTTTCCATTTGGATATTAATATACACAAATCTAATTGTAGTTTTTTGATTATGACTTCATATCAGTGACGGCCCGTGTAGGGCGTTTTACCGGGGCGGTGACGTGGCGCAGAGGAGGGGCAGGGTGGGGGGTTGCAAAATGCGGCAAACAGCCGATTTCTGGTAAGTTACGAAAAAATAAAACGAATTTCGTTGCGCGCGCTGCATCGCATTTGGCTTGATAAGGACCACTGTCTCTACTAACACACTCTAATCTATCAAAAACGCTCCATTTTCAAATACATTTAACCAAATCAGCATTGTGTATCTTCATTCCTGAAGATTGCATGGTGACAATCAATTCATCATCTAAGTGTGCCCTAAAGCTTTTCTGTAAGGGGATACTCTTAGAGAGATCCACCTTGTATTTCTCGACTAATTTTGTTATTCTCCCATGTGTAGTAGTTGCACGCCTTGGAATTTCTTTACTCAGGTATATCAGTTAATTTTCCTGATTTTGCTTCAAATGTGAGATGTCTGAGCATCCCCTAATTATTTCTTCCAGTTCCACCTGTAATTTTGGGACATCTAGGGGCATAGCCCTCCCTTGACTTGTTAATGGTGTCTCTGTATGTATGTCCTGTCCCCCTTCTCTAATAAGTATCCTCAAACCATGGGGGTAAAATCTCGTTATTGAATGATCCCAATTCCCCTAGAGCAATTGGAGTCATAAAAACTATTTTCCTCCCTTCTCTTAAAGTTTGGACAGTTTCCGGTGGAGTCCAGACAATGATCTGTAAGTTGTGGGACATTAGAATGAACCCTGTTGTGGCTACTCCACCTAGAGCTCCTGAAACAACAGGATTCGGGGCATTGTTTGCTGGTGTGGATACAACAGGAATTGCTAATGTCTGAGCTGATATGACTTGTGACATCGGCACAGGAACAGTCACAATAGAAGCTGTATAGCTTTAGGAAGTTGGCTCTCTATATAGTATACTAAAACGAAGTACACTGTGCAGAGAGTTCAGTAGATCCCTTACTGGTTTACAGAGGCAAAAGTAGATAATTCTAACGCTCTATTTGTAGTAGTGTAGGTGATCAGTTAGGCTTATCAGAGGGTAGTGCTAAGCATTTGTTTTACTGAGAGGCAATAAATGAGACACACAATCAAGAATAAATTTGAGACTAATTTATGAAAATAGTATCAATTTTTATGTATTTGTTAAGACAGAACTTTGATCAACAGTAAGTACTTTAAGAGTTACGATTTGTAAGAGTTCAGAAATATATCACTTTTGTGCCAATTATGGACCATTGAAGTCAAAAGAGGAAAGCAGAAAAATGGATATAAAATGAGGCAATGCTTTCACGTAGTTAACCTTCTCATTCTAGGTCGATTGCAGGACCAGGTCCAAAGTTCCAGCAGCAGAAGATCAGGAGTGTCTTGGATTAGGCTGGGAGCAGGGTGCTGAAGGTGTTGGTAGCTGGCACGCTACGGCAAAGGGGGCCATCTGGAAAGACAATGCAGAGGAGGACCTAGAGGTAAGTCCAGTGGGTCCCACTGAAGGGAGGAGGTAGCAATAGTTGCAGGACCATGGGAGCACAGCTGGTTCATCATTATTGGGGCCCGTGGGGCCCGGTGCAGAGCATATGGGTCAACCTGGCATCATGCATCGAGAATTCCTTGTGGTCAGGAACAGGCAACTGGGAGAGGTGATTTCGGGACATCTGCTCCACTCAGGATGTGGGTCTCTGGGGTCTTGATGTCCCTCAATAGGTGCTGGCTTCTCGAATTGTTGGAGTCCAGAATGGACTCTTCATCTTGCTGTTTGCTTTAGGGGGTCCGGTAATTCTGGTATTGGTACGGTGTGGCTCTGGAAGGTCCTGGTGTCTCCCAACATGGCGGGGAGACCGATCTGAAACTCTAGAGCTTATACACCTCTTTTTTTTTTTTTTTTTTTTAAACATTTTTTATTCACATTTGTAATTGTCAAACAGTGATGCATCATTTCTCATATTCATTTTTGCATACAACATATTGTAATAACATATTATCATAACTGTCGTTTGTTAAATCGACAGTATATTTTCAGGATTGTTCTTTTGCACCCCTCACCTTATGCCTGTCTCGACCCATCATATCATAAAACATTTTGATCTGGATAGGTAGTCAGTCACTTCCCTCAGACTCCGATTCTACCTGCGGGGGTTCGCAAATATTGTCTCGGTATCCATTCCATCCTCCCACACCCGGGTCCACTTTTTGGGGCATCTCCTATGTTAATATACAGATTTTTCCTCTACCATCACACCGTCCATGTCTTGGCACCAGCGTCTAAGGATCGGGGCCGATCTGGAGCCCCAGAGCTGCGCTATATTTCTTTTCGCTATTGCCATCCCTTATGTTGCTCAGTCCCGTGCTGCCTGATTAAGGTCTGTGGGTTCCCAAATGTTAAGCAGACACATTTTAGGTTCCGGTTGAACTGCTACCCCGTCTCCTGTGATATCTTATGCATGATCGCTTTCCTTATACACCGCTTTTAGTGTGGGTGCTGCATCGAAGTTGTCGGGGAGGAACGCGTCGACTAACTAGACTTAGTGGGATCGGTGCCTACGGTGTGCATGGGAGTAATGCCTTCACTCCAAGGGAGGTTCATGGTGATTTTTCAAAAGCTGGAGGAACTCTGGGTACCTTGGAGTCTTCACGGGTTCAGGACAACACAGCACACCATGATTGTCGAATCCTACAGGCAGCAGGCAGGGTTTGATATCAATTTCGTCTCCAGAAGGACTTCAGTTCTCGGGGAACAGGTTATCTTTGTCCTTTACTTCTTCTTAGTGACCACTTCCTATAGGAAGGGGCACTACCTAGCCCTGATATGTTGCCTTAAACCCATCTTAAGATGGTGGATTTTCAGGATAGGGGTTCACATGGCCTGCCACAAGTTAGGGGTGGTGCTGGCTGAATGTGGACACTCCTCCTCATATAACTATTTTTCCCACTGTCCGCATGCCAAATGCAGAGCAGGACAAGGGGGTTGACATACCCCACTATCTGGGGAAGACAGGGCTGAACTTTAAAGGTAGCAACACCTTTGAAGCTTCCATCTCTGGAAGGCCATTCTGGCCTGAAGTAGGTGTGAAGCACCACCACCCAGAGCAGTCCCCTTGAGGTCAGAAAGATGTCTGGTGGTGGCAGGGTGGCTATGACTAGTCAGAGAGCACACCAGTGCTTGGTAGGTTTTCAGGGGGCCCTCTAAAAGGTCACCTGTGTGCATTTACTAATAACTGAGTATAACATGAGTATTTATTAAGATCAGATGTTTGGTACCAAGTATTTTAGGGTTCAATGAAACCATCATGGAGCTGGTAAACTCATAATGACAAGTATCCAGCCCATGTACTCTTTATGGCTTCTCTGTGCACTTTCAATATCCAAGAATGGCTCAGATATTGCAGGGACATATCTGCTCATGCAGACATGTCCACACATGGGATATAGTGCACCCTGCCATAGGGCTGTAAGGCCTGCAGTAAGAGTAACTTACCTATATCTCATGCAGTGTATGAGGGAATGGCACACAGGACTGAGTGCTGTTGACTCTTCAGATTTCACCGAACCAAGACACACAGCCTGCAATGGCAGTTTGCATGGTCTTGTTGAGGGGACCCATGGGTGGCACAATTTGTGCTGCAGCCCTAGTGAATCATACTCAGTCCCAATGTCCTAAGTACCAGGGGTACCATTTACTAGAGACTCATAGGGGTAGCTGGAGTGGTGCCAATTGTGGTAAGTTTTTAAGGAAGGAACACTGGTACTGCGGGCCTGGTTGGCAGGAACCCAGCACACGTCTTTCAATGTTGCATCAAAAAAAGGCACAAAGGAGGAGGAGCCTAGCGCGCATCCAAGATGGTCGCGTGAGCACAGGGCTCCCCGGACCCTTTCTGCTCCTCGGAATTTATCCTGATAATATCCTGACGTTGCTTATGGAATCTGGGAGATAAAGACCAGCTGAGCATTTATCTCTTTTCAAAACTCAAATCGGACCTGGGAATCCTGAGTTGTCGTCGTCGGAACTTTTGGGACCCACCCGACGGAGGTGACCGGGGTGAAGGTGACCCGAGGGGCCGGGCTGCAATTGAACAACAGCGGCTTCAGCGCGGTGCCAGCTGCCGATCCACCACTTTCGGTTTCGGTTTTGGACTTCAGGAGACCGGCGGGCGGGTGCGCTCGGGGTGGCGAGGTGCTTCCTGGGCCTCTGCACGAGGTCTTCTTCCACCTGCCACTAGAGTGCCTATCGCCTCGGACCCCCTATACCGACATTTTGTGGTCTTCTTGCTGGTGCCCTTACACCTCTTGATTGGAGGTCCCCTTGAGTGACCGTGTTCACATGGGGGGCAAAGGGGGTCCCGAGGGGCGCAAGACCAAGGCTTCCCTCCGCGGGGGAGCAGTCCAGAGCAATAACATGGACCGCTACACCCAGGGCAGGGGGTCCTCTGGCGCTGCTGGCCTCCCCTCGGATACTGCGGAGGGAGGCAAGACCGTCTCTACGGAACTATCCCTGCAGGACATTATGGGCGCCATTGATGGCATTAGGGAAACCATCGCGACGCAATATGAGGCCCTGGCCCGTAAGATTGACACTGTCGCGATTGATGTCACACTGATCCGGGCCGACCTCTCCAAAACTAACGAGAGGGTCCAGGCTCTCGATACCCGGACCTCCACCCTCGGTGCGGAGGTGTCGGATCTGCGGGCCGCGCTTGGAGACATCAGGGTGGTCAACGATCATATGGCCCGGCGGCTTGAGGACTTCGAGGGACGAGCCCGACGCAACAACATCCGCGTCATAGGTGTACCGGAGTCCTCCGACGGCCGCCCGGTTGACCTCGTGGTCGAGGAACTTATCCTGAAACAGTTGTCCCCGGCTGGCCTAAGTAAGTTCTTTGCCGTGGAGCGGGCCCATCGAGTTCCGGGCGGTCGGCCACGGCCGGGGGCCCCCCCGAGGCCTATCGTGGCCAAACTGTTCCACTACAGGGACCGCGACGCTATTCTGCAGGCCTCACGGACCCACGGCCCGGTTCGTCATGAGAACTCGACCATCAATTTTTATCCGGACTTCACGCAACTGGTCCAGAAACAACGGATGGGATTCCAAGGGGTGAAGCGTCGTCTCCGCGAGCTGGGCCTAAAGTATTCGATGCTCTACCCTGCAAAACTCCGAGTGGAACATGGGGATCGGACAGCCTTTTTTGACTCTCCTGTGGCCGTAAGTGACTGGTTGGACTCTCTGCCGGACGGAGGTGGCCGTCCCGGACCCTCTGCGGGCACCGCGGGTGACGGGTCCCCTTTAGAATGACTTTTGGTCCTTGATTTTGCCGTTTTGCACTGTACAGTTGGGTCTTATTTCATTTGTATATTGTGTTTTACCAGGACCAGTGAGGGGGGCGGGCGGGGACGGGTCCCTTACCTCCTCTGGGGTCTTTTCGTAGAATGGGGTTAGTGGGGCGACAGGCACACTGCAAGTTGGGGGGGTTTTTTGGCCCGCAGGGGTGCAGGGTGGGGGGAGTTGGTCTTGGGGTGGGGTTGGGGGGGAGGAGGGGTTGTTTTGCTGTGTGTTTTTTGTTTACAGGGCGAGGTACTGATTTTTGTCCATATCTGGGAACGGTGCTGCAGGCTGGGGGACCCTTGATCTATTGGGGGGGATGGGGGGGGACGGGTTGAGGCTTATGTCATGGAACGTCAATGGGTTGGGGGACCGTATCAAGCGGGGTGTAGTACTGCAATATTTGCGTCGTTTGACTCCTGATGTGGTGTTTCTCCAGGAGACGCATCTGGTTGGCAATGTTTGTCATGCAATGAACAGGGGGGGATACCGCCTCGTGGCACATTCTGGTTTCACAACTGGTTCCAGGGGGGTGGGCATTCTCCTGCGAACCTCACTTCCGGTGGAGATCACTAAGATAGTCTCGGATGACAGAGGGCGCTATGTGTGTTTGATTGGGAGGTGGGAGGGGCAGCCCCTTGCCCTGGTTTCAGTTTACGTCCCCCCGGGCCTCCAGAACTCCACCTTCACTGACTTGGGTCGAATGCTGCTTGACCTTCCGGACAGCCTCCTGCTCATGGGCGGGGACTTTAATTCTGTGGTTTCGGGTGAACTGGATCGTCACCCACCAAGGACCCTCCCCGCTGCCCAGGCATGGCTGGGTGGGATGCTGGAGACCTTCGGCCTGGTGGATAGTTGGAGATTAATGCATCCGACCCAATGTCAATTCACCTTTCACTCGGGGGCGCATGGGAGTCTCTCTAGGTTAGACTACTTCCTTATGCGCGCGGCGCAGACTGGTCGGATTCGAGAGGTCAGGCACCTGGCGCGGGGTATCTCCGACCATTCTCCGCTGTGGCTTCTTTTTGACACCGGGTCGCGGTCTGCAGGGCGGATCGCTCCCATTAACCCATGGTACCTGCGAGACCCTACGACTCGTGACAGCCTGGTTAAGGCTATGGACCAATACTTCCTTGATAACGAGGGGTCAGTGTCGTCTGCAATGTCCCTTTGGGAAGCCTTTAAAACCGTGATCCGCGGACACGCCCTCTCCCAGATAGTGGTGGCTAAGAGGGTCAAGAGTGAGGCAGTGGTGAGGCTGGAGACTGACATCTCGGGGCTGGAGTCGGCCTTGGAGGCGAATGTCACTCCGGACGGGCTCCATGCCCTCAGCCTGAAACAGTTTGAATATAGGTCCCTGGTCACTGACGCGGCCAAAACTATGTATAGGGAGCAGCAGGGTCGACTGTACGACGCCGGGGACAAGGCGGGAAAGTTGATTGCGTGGCTGGACAGGAAGGAGAGAGTGAATCGCGTGGTCCCGGAGTTGCGTGCTGCGGATGGTGTGTGTGTGACGGAGCCGGATGAGATTGTTGAATGTTTTGCCGATCACCTCCGGGCAGTGTACTCCCCAGTGACCGACAGGGATGAGGACGACTCTCGCCTTCTACTGAGGGATATCGCCTTGCCCGGCCTGTCCGTTGAGGACCGTGAGCGGCTGGACGCCCCCTTGTCGGCGGATGAAATAGCGACTGCGATCCGCTCCCTTCGCTCGGGCAAGGCTATGGGTCCCAACGGTCTGCCCATTGAGCTATATAAATTGCGCCCTGACAAGCTTGCGCCCTTCCTCAGTCGCATGTTCCGTGAGTCTCTTGCGGCGGGTTCCCTTCCGGCCGACCAGCGTTTGGCCACGATAGTCGTGATCCCCAAGGAGGGCAGGCCGCGAGACCGCTGTACTTCTTACCGGCCTATTTCACTGCTAAATGCAGAGCCTAAGATCCTGGCGAAAGTCCTTGCCAATCGTCTGTTGAGCGTCGTGTGCGATCTTATTCATCCGGACCAATGCGGCTTCATCCCGCATCGTAACACCGCCCTTAACTTGCGGCGTCTTCACGGCGCCCTTGCCAGGGCGGAGCTCCTCTCCGAACCGGCCGTGCTGGTTTCTTTGGATGCCACGATGGCTTTTGACACCATCGAGTGGCCATTCCTCTGGGCTGTCTTGGCTAAATTTGGCTTTGGGGAAGGATTTATTGGCTGGGTGAAGCTTCTTTACACGGGACCCATGGCTCAGGTGGTGGTGAATGGGCGGGTCTCTCGGCCCTTTGCCCTCGGCAGGGGCACGAGGCAGGGATGCCCGTTGTCCCCTTTGCTCTTTGCTCTCGCCCTGGAGCCACTCGCTGCTTGGCTCCGCTGGGAGCCCTCGCTTAAGGGGATCCGGTGGGCCCCGGGCTTCGAAGATCGGGTTTCGCTGTATGCGGACGATATTCTTCTGTATCTCACCTCACCGCGGCAGTCGCTCAACGTCCTCTTTGACGTTCTGACTTCCTTTGGGAACAATTCGGGTCTCACGATCAACTGGTCTAAGTCCTGCGTCTATCCGATCTCCGGTGGTCCTCCTCTCCTGCCGCCTCGGCTTCCGATCCAAGTATCTCTGAGCGGCTTTAAGTACCTGGGGATATACGTTTCGCTGGACCCGGTGGCTCGCTATGAGCAGAACCTCCTGCGTCCACTTCGGCGATTGCGGGAGGACACGGCCCGGTGGTGCAGGCTGCCCCTGTCCCCGCTGGGTCGGGCCGCGCTGTTTAAAATGATGTCCCTTCCCAGGTTCCTCTATGCACTCCAGAATTCCTTCGACGTCATCCCAGTGGCCTACTTTCGGGAGGTGGAGAGCCTGCAGAGGAGACTGGTGTGGGACGGGCGGGCGCGTATTGCTCTTGCTAAGCTTACTCTCCCCTGGTACGATGGGGGCATCGCGCTTCCCGACATTCGCAGGTATTACTGGGCCGCGCAGCTTTCGGCCATTAACCATGCCACGTATGCGCCTGGCCTGAATCCGGCGTATGAGATGGACAAGTTCCTGCTTCCCGGCGGGAACTATAACAGGGCACTTTACTCCCGCTCGGCTGGCCGGACCCTTACGGGTCCTACTAAGATTGCGGTGCGGACCTGGAGGGCTGCCACTGCGGCCATGGGCTGGAGTGAGCGACTGACATGTGCTACTCCATTGTTTGCCTCCGATCGCCTGGGCAGCCTCTGGACTACGAAGGGGTTTGACCAGTGGGACACGATTGGTATCAGCAAAGTGGGAGACCTGTGGCATAAGGGCGCGGTGCTTCAGGCCGAATATGAGCTTACGGACAGGGAGTTCTTCCGCTATGCCCAGGTCCGACACGCCCTGCTCTCGGTCTTTGGAGAGGGGACCAAGATCCCGGTTTCCTCGCCCCTCGAGGACCGCATACTTGATGGACATGTCCCTGACAGTACTATTTCTTTAATTTATAAAAAACTGATCAATCATCGGGCTGACCTCTTTGTGCGCCTTCGGGAGGCTTGGACGGGGGATGGGGTGGAATTGGACGACGAGGACTGGCAGTCTGCACTGTCGTCCCCCAAGGAGGTCGCCATTCCAGCCCGTCTCCGGTTGGTACAGCTTAAGATTCTTCACCGGGTGTATGTGACGGGTCCTCGCTTGGTCTCGATGGGATTTTCCGACGACGGGCTCTGTAAGCGGGGTTGTGGGCTCAGCGCCACCTTTCTCCATATCCTGTGGGAGTGCCGCGAGGTGGCGGACTACTGGCGCCGGGTCCATACGGTTATGGGACAGGTCACTGGGGTTGTGCTGCTGCCGGAGGTGCGTCGCTGTGTCCTGAATGTGTGGGAACCCAATGATTATAGCGCGGCTCAGACTCGGTGGGCGGCCCTGGGGAACATGATTGCCAAGAGAGATATAGCGCAGCTTTGGGGTGCCCAGCGGCCGCCCACCGTGTCAGTATGGAAGGAGAATATGGACTGGTGTATGTTCAGGGAGAAGACTGTGTATGTTGCCCGTGGTAAGCCGGGGGCGTGGGGCAGAATCTGGGGGCAATGGAATGCGTATCGCGGGGGTATCTGTACGCCCCCCCTGGTGGATACCGATATCGCCATGTCCCCCTGACCCTTGACGGTTCCTGGCACCTTCTGGAATGACTACATATGGACGTTCATTTCCCTTGGCCCCCCCCCCCCGTCCCCAGCCTCCCGGTACTCCTTCCTTTTGCATGCTGCTTAATGGTCTGAACTGGAGTTCCCCGGAGGAAGCCTGACCTGCGCTGTTTGTCTTTACGCCTCGCCTTTTGTTTTTCTTTTAGTTTTTTGTGTATGTTGGACTTAAGTCTCCTGTTCCTTCAGAACTATCCGGAGCCACTATGGGGCCGAGCCCCGGGAACCGACTGCAGCCTGGATAAATGTATATTTCATTCTGTACTTAGCGGCCGGCCCTGGTGGTTGTAGGCCCGTGCTTGTAATCGAATTATTGTTCAATAAAAATTAAAAAAAAAAAAAAAAAAAAAAGGCACAAACTGGGAAGGTGCTGCAACAGACACCCAGTTTCTCACATACCTGGAGCAATTACAGTAGTGGCTGTTTCAGCAGGTGCAGCTGCAAACTGAAATCTGAACTACATTTTGGTCAACAGGGGCTGTGGCAACTGTACCACTAGATGTTGTAATGTTAACTGAATCTGATGATGGAGCAATATAAGGCAGTGGCCATGAGGCCAACAGAGCATCCCAGGTGTCATCCGCAGAATCCCTATCAGTGTCAGTTTATCGTCATATTCCCAACTTCTGATTCTTTTTGGGCTTTTATGTAGTCAATGTGGGGTGCATTCTGCATCCCTCAACTACACATGTCCTCCATCTATGCTGTTCTTCATCCCGTTTGGCATTGAAGTAATTACACACTGCTCTTTTTGCTCTACTCTGATATCTCTCTTACTCTTTGCTATGTGCTGCACAGTCCCAAGCATGTAAGGCTTCGTATTGTGCAAGTCTAGGTGGTGGTTTCATTTCACATAATTTTCCCTTAATTTTTCAATAACTTTCAAATCAAAAGTTTCCTCTTTTTTGGTTATTCTTGTGCAATTGACGAAGCCACAAACATGTATGAGGCCCCACAATTTTCACCATATAATGAATTGCCGTATCTTCCGGTGGAGCCTCCTCACCCTCATGGACAGTGGCTCGCACATCACCTCTCATTAAATCGCTACGGGCTCTGAAATTTTTTATGATTAAAGCAGTTCAACAATAAAGTGAGCGATTTCAATTCAAATATTCAATGTCTTGTCCAAATCACAATTCAATACAGATCGATTTTCTCACCCAATTTCATTACAGTCCTTTCCTTTGTGAATCTATCAAAATGCAATACCTGATGACTCATCAACCATTCTCAGCGCGACACTTCTCACCAGTTGACTTATCCCAAAGCAACTATCTCTCCGTGCAATGGTTCACCCTCCTTTACAATGTTCTTGTTCACAAAATTCCACAACTTTATGCAAGCACAATAAACGATTATCCCTTGCCTGCTCCACTAAAGAATTTAAAGTAAGTCATTCACATAAGTGTTGTGCAACACAGCCAGATTGAGAAATGCTAAGTACGCATGTCTGTTTTGCTGGCCCAAGACGTCATGAGTATTTATGGTGCACCAACCACTCTCTTGACCGCAGCCCTAACCTACACTAATCTGGCCCCATAGCTCGTACTAAAAATAAAATGATAATAACATTGTGTTATTATCATTTTATTTTTCCTTTTTTAACACTGCTCAGAGAGCAGTGGGTCGTTGCTCCTCCTCCTTAGCTGAGGAACCACCGCTATTAAAAAGCTATATGCGATGGGTTTTATATCACAATTGCTGGATAGTCTATCAGTTGGGAAGATTACCTTGGTCATGCATACCTTTGTAAAAAAGTAAATAGATATAGAACATCAAATGATATATTATATTGAATATCATTGCATACCACAATAAATACAGAATGCAGATTGAAGTGCTATTTGCAGCAAAAATTCTGGCGTATGCGTGGAGAAGACTGAAGGAGTGAGTGGACACTAAACAGCCAAGACTGGTAGGTAAAGAGAAAAGTGAAACTGAGGGGGATGAAGACTAACAATAATCAACAGTTGTCTTCCCCCCTTTTCCTTTCGGTTCCCTTTATAATTTTATAAAATGCTTTTTGTACTTTTTCCTCAGGTTCCTCAGATTTTAGCGCATAATGATCCTTTATTATTTTTCTCTCTTTTTGAATTTGTATGACAATGCTCTTCATATGACTTGTATTTGTTGTTCGCTATGTTTTCTCTTCAAATAAAGCATTTCAAACATAAAAAAAAAAAATAATCAACAGTTGACAGTAGGGATTTTAAAATAATATTCAACAACAGTACATGAGATCCCCATCATGACCTATGAAATTATTACTATATAAGTCAGTGGTTGACGATATTTCAGATGAAAGGGCATATGAACTTAAAGCAGATGACATGTACCTATTCGGACATACGAAGTATTAAGCCCAATTCCCCAAGTCTTTCCTCACTGCACTTATTCGATGCAAGTAAGAAAAAGAGAGATCCACCTTATTTGTATTTTTAGTGACACATGATAGCTCATTTGGTTGAGTAACCACTGCAGATAACATCTGTGCACCATGTGAGTAATATACTGAAATCACAGAAGAGACAAGCTGGCTGTACATCCTGCTAAGGCTTAGAATTGGAAACAACAGAATGCGATAACAAATCCCCGGCAGACATCCCATTTTTTGGCTCCTTTTCAGCAAAGTCACAGAACGTCCAGTGAACTACTTATTTGGGGGTGGACAGAGAGTCCAAAGCAGCCCTGCCAAAAGTGTTCAAACCAGGCCAGCTCTCTTCCTCCTCTCTCTCTAATTTTGTCTATTGCCTTGTTTTTCCTCTGTCTCTCTCCTAAAACACCTGCTATGCCAGCTGCAATTAACCTGTGGAAGCAGGAGCAGATAGCATGGGTGCCAGCAATCAGCCCTCTGCCTTCAAAAACTGGCCTCCAAAGGCTCCAGCCCACCAGGAAAATGCCCGACGGAATAAATTGACAGTCTGCAGCTAGTTTTATCTCAGCACTGCTACTCATTGACCGTGAGTTAGAATGAAAGTCTGTAATCTTGAAAAAAATCGTGTAGCAAGTGCCAATGGACCATGTACATCATGAGCGATTGATGTACGCTTAGCTTAGCAAATTCTGTTCTGTAAGCACCTTCCGCAAAGGAAAAATTCACCAAAGGAGAAAGGAGGTGAGGGTCATGGTTGTATGTAGGAATGCCGTTGATAAAAATCATACGTCCTAAATATCGTTGACAAAAATATCAGTCCATTTGGTTAAGATTTTCAACTTTTAATTGCAATAGGGAAATCATTTTTAAAATTATAAAATTGTGCTTCCAGACAACGGCGGACACAGCGACCGCACTACCCTGTATTGTTCCCTTGTTGTCAACTGGTAATCAAATGTAGGGTGAGCATGCATAAACCAATTCCAGCACTTGCCGTCGTTGAGTGCCAACTGCTGTCCAGAAAACTGAGAGAATGGGATTGGTGGAGTGGTGCACTGCTCGTTATTGTGACAGTGGTGGTCAAATATTCAATGAGTCTTGATGTATAGTAAGTCTTTTTTATTTTCCAAGAAATAGTTTGCCAGCCAACGCGTTACATTCATGTAATGAACTTCTTCAGGGCTGCAAGTTATAATGAGAACATATAAGGGTGTGCACAAAATATGCATGTGCACGTGTGTGTTGCATATGTTTCGTGACACAGAGGTGAGGAACAGTGATGTGGAGAAGGAAGGAAGTGTGTTGGATGAGGGAAGGGGGGGTCTAGTGAAGGAGTAACAGATATTTGCTGTATGAGCAGTAAATAAAAGAAACGGGAAGAAGTTGTGAAAGGGACTGGAGCCAGGGTGGTGGCGTAAATGGTGCGCTATTACAGATTCCTGGTTCCATGACAATGGTGCAAATACACTGAAGGCATGAATATATCGTGAAAACATTAAAATCACTATGACTGTAAAATGCATACATGAAAGCCTAATATCAGTGGGGCTATCAAGTCAGAAGATGCAAATTAATCCAACGTTAATACAGTGTCTACATGGCATGAAAAATATAAAACAATGATGCCGTATCTGTATAAGTCACTGCGCACCGCGCAGTGACAAATACATGCTAAATAAGCCGTGAGTGAAAGAAAAGGGAAGAAGTGGTGAAGGGGGATTGGAGCCGGAGTGGTGGTGAACAATGGTGCACTATTACTGTTTCCTGGAACCTTACTGATAGTGCAAGTACAATGAAGGCATAAATGTGCAGCGAAATCACTGGAAATGTCATGCCTATAAAATGCTTACATTCTAACATAAAATCGGTAAGATCCCAAGTCACAAGATACAAATTATTTCAAAAACATAGAAGTGTTGTCTACATAGCACAAGTTAGTTCAATTATTGATTCAAAAATGTAATGTCATATCTATATAAGTCAATGCCCCCAGTCCCGCCATGGTATGGGTGTCAAAAATAAAGTGTTTGTGTCAGGATGTAATAAGTGTTGAGAAGTGGCGATTTCTAAATCTTAGACACTGACCCTCCCACAACTGCTGCACACAGAACCGAAAATATGATGCATGTACGTACCATGTGTAAGCATTCTTTTTTGATCAGAGCTCTAAGGTGGCAAGTGTTCAGCGCGGGGCCGCCTTGTTAAGGGCCTGTATGCGCAAAGTCTATGAAAAAAGATTTCAAATGAGGGCCAAGAAAGCGCAATACGTGGGGAATGCGTAGTGGAGCGGTGGAGCAAGAGAGAAATATGAGAGACGAAATGGAGGCTGGAGGGTGTTCAAGGGCAGCGGCTTAGATGGCGGGGCATGGGCAAAAGGTAGCCATGCTGGGCAAGGGCTTACATGGTGGAGCATGGGCGCAGTGGGCCATCTGGTGGGAATGGCCACGTGGTGCGACGGGAAGTAGGCCACGTCGGGGTGGAAGGGTAGTGGTGGGGCTCCAGGGTAATGTACTGGGTGAAGAATGGGACGAAAGCAACAGAGAGGCTCGAAAGATGTGGCCGGAGCCAAGCAGTAATTGTGGCCTCTGAACGTGTGGGAAAAGGAGGCCAAGTAGGGATAAAAGCGGGTATGTGAGCTCCGGTGAGGTTGGAAAAGCCGGGAGGCCTGTGGAAGGGAGAAATTCAATCTGCGGTGTAGGGGACATAATTGGGTAGAAGCTGGAGGGACTGTGAGCCCGTGGAATGCGGAGGTGACAGAGAAAAACACAAATGATATGTAAATAAAATAAAAATAAAAAAGGGAGCACGGGCTCGAGGTCCAGGCCGAAGGTAAAGAAATGGGATGACGGCGGTAGCGGGGGGAGAGGCCTGGGCCAGGGTCGGAGGGGAAAGCGCTGGAGAGCGCAGGTGCGTAAGCAACTAAAGTGGGATGAGGTTCCTGGTGGTGAGGCATTGAAAAATGCGGGGAAAGAAAAGATCCCGGGTCAGGGTCTCGAGGCAGAAAGCGGGCACGAGGAGTATGCGGGTGCGCCGGCCGGGGTGGCCTGTGAAGAGGACGTACCTGTCAGGGGGGCTGAGAGTAGAGCTGTCCGCTAAGTGGAGAAAGTGTGGTGCCTCTCTGTTGGTCTGACGATATAAGTAGCAGTTGCGGAAGCGGAAACCGTGCCGGTATGCACGTCGCTGGATAGGCGGAATGGGAAAAACCACTGGGCGGTGTAGTTGCACTGCGAGATCGCGATGGATCCGGTGCTCTGGGTGTGTGATGGCCCTGGGGGGCAGAGTCTGCACTGGTGCAAAGTGTGTGAGTGCATGAATGGCAGTGCAAAGGGGTAAAGGGGAAAAAAAAAGGAAAAAAAGCAGCAAAGGCTCCGTTATGCAACAGGAGGCGGTGGCATTGACAGCACAGGGCAAGCGAGACAAAAATGATGTGCTGGAGGGGGAACGGCACTCAGTGTGGATCGGAGAGATCAGTGCAAGCGGGCAGGCAGTGAGTAGGGGTGGAAGTAGAGTAAAAAGGACTGAAAAGAATATGGAATGAAAGTACCCAATGAACATATATGTAAGAATGAATATGGGGATGAATGTGAAAAACCCCCTCAGGGAGTCCAACTACAACTACATGGAGTAAGACTACAGAGGGTAAGACAATGGACATGGGTCCTGTAACGGACAGGGCTCCAGTATAAAGGAGCAACAGGTTGGGGGGAGCTATGAAACAGTGCGGGTGGGTTAGAGGAAATAGTGAAACTCATGGTCAGAGTTGTGTCCCCTCTTCACCGCATCAAGTATGCATATCCATTTACATTCTGCTCTCCTAAGTGACAGTTCTCTGTTGCCACCCTTGTTGCTTGGTGGGATGTGGTCTATCCCTAGGAAGCCAAATTTGATTGGTCCTGTATGTGTGGTGCGGTAATGCTCTGTCATCGGGTACCTGTCGTCATTGTTGATGAGTGCTCTGCGGTGTTCTTGGATTCTGGTCTTGAGTTTGCGAGCTGTGCTTCCTACATAGATGATACCACACGGGCATTCCAGAATGTATACAACATATTGTGTATTGCAGGTAATGTGATGCCTGATTTTATGTGTGCGACCTGAGTTGTACTTGAAGTTTTTGCTCTTGTTGAGTCCCAGGCAGCAGACATTGCAATTGGTACATGTGAAGAATCCCTCTGGTGGGGGTGGTAGCCAAGTGTTGGTATTGGCTTTCCTTGTAGTGATGTAGCTTGGGCCTAGGGAACTTCTTAAGGTACGCCCTCTCCTGAAGATCAAGGCTGGATGGTTGCTAATGAGAGGGCGTAGTGTAGGAATTTCAACCAGAAGGTGCCAGTGTTTCCTAAACGCCTTGAATATTTTGTCACTGTAGGGTGTGTAGTTGGTGAAAAAGGATACCCTTTCTTTCATCGATTTGTTACCATGAGTGGTGGCCCTATGTGGGTGGTTGATGGTGAGTGTCTCTGCCCTGGGTAATGCAAGTGCTCTCTGTTCTGCCTTGTCTACAGTTTTTTGGTCATAACCCCTGGACATGAAACGTGCCTTGATGTCAGCAATATTCCTCATGAAGCTCCCTTCCTTACTGCATGTACAACGTGCCCGTACCATTTCCCCATAAGGAATGTTGGCAATTACTGATTTAGCATGGGCACTGTCTGCGTGTAATATGCTATTGCAGGAGGTGGGTTTGCGATACAGTGAGCTATGTACTACTCCTTCTTTGATGAAGAAATGGATATCTAGGAACTCGATGTGCGTGGGGTGGTTTTGCATGGTGAGTTGGACATTGAAGGGGTTATCGTTCAGGTAGTGCAGGTAGTCATGCAAAAGTGTCTCAGACCTGACCAAATGCAGATGATGTCGTCAATGTACCTCCCCCAGTACAGGATGTATTGGGTCCAGGCGGAGGCACGTCTTGCCCATGCGTGTTCTTTCTCGTACCAGCCCATGAAGAGCCTGGCATACGAGGGTGCAAATCTAGAACCCATGGCGGTCCCTTGCAATTGGTGGTACCCCCTCTCATTATGTTTGAAAAAATTGTTGGTGAGAATTAACTCAATCATGTCCATGATCATGTTGTTGTAGGAAAAGTGTTCTGCCCCTTCAGTGTCTAGGTAATGAAGAGTGGCGAGCATGTCCTACTGCTTGTCTATGCATGTGTATAGTCCAACCACATTTAGCATGCCAAAACTGAGTTCCTCTGACCAATTAAAACCATCCAATTTGGCCATAATGTCCTTGCTGTCTTTTAGATATGAAGGCAAGTTGATGACGTGTTTCTGGAGTGTAAGGTCCACAAACTGGGACAATCTCTCTGTGGGGGAGCCCACCCCTGAAATGATGAGTCGGCCAGGTGGGAAGGGACCCCCTTTATGTACCTTGGGCAGAATATAGATGCACGGGAAGCGTGCATTGTTAACATGCAGATATCTGTATTCCTGATCTGTCAGTAAGCACTCCTCTTTCCATTCAGAAAGTCTGGTGTTAATGGTGGTTTGTAGTGTGTCAGTGAGGTTGTGTGAGATGGGTTCATAGCAATGGGGGTCATTTAACTGTCTAGAGATTCCCCCCATATAATCTTGTATGTTCATGACAACCACGTTTTTAAAATTATGTTTACGACACAATGGGCCTGATTCACAAAGGCAAGCTCACACTTTTGTGCAAATTTATGATAGTTTGCTATTCACAAAGGTATTGTACTAGTAGTATCCTTACAACTGCGGAGTCTCTGCGCATAAAAACATAGGATAGTCCTATCCTTTTATGTGTGGAGACTCCGCAATCATAAAGATACTACTAGTAAACTAGCAAACAACATACATGCCAATTTGAACAAAAATCTCACAGTGTGAGGAGGGGGCAGGGCCTTGGAGGGGGCAGAGCCTTCTGTTGAGAGAGAAGTACCTAAGAGGTACTTTTGAATCCCACCATGCCCCCAAGCCCTCTATTCCTCCCTCACAAGAAAAAGCTTGCTGAAGATGGTGACAATGTCCTGGGGTGTTAACAGCTCGTTTTCCCTGCCACCGCATGCGATTGACTCCTAACCGGGTGATCGTGTGATGGGAACCGATATTGTGTGTTGTATGGTGGCACCGTGTGAGGAATATATGACGTTACAATGCAAACAAATACAACGCATGCCTTTACAACGCAGTTTTATCATCGCAACTACCATTACAACTCATGATTTTACAACGCATGCCTTTACAATGCATTTTTAGAAACTACCATAACAAAGCATTCCATTACAACGCACACTATTACACCGCATACCATTAAAACGTATAATACTTTTGGGGCAACAGTGGGGTAAGTGTAGGATAGAGTAGGGGTAAAAATTACTATTCCCACTCTAGTGAGTGCAACAGTAGGGTAAGTGTTGGATAGTGCAGAGGTAAAAATACTATCCCCATGTACCCCAAAACCCATACCCACCCTAAAACTGAAAAATCCCTATTACTTACCTTATAATGTCTTGTAATGGCATGCATTGTAATGGTATGCGTTGTAATGGCATGTGTTGTAGTGACATGTGTTGTAATAGCATGCGTTGTAATAGCATACGATGTAAAGGCAACTGCGTTGTAACAGCTGCGTTGTAAAGGTAGTTTGTTGTAATGACTGCGTTGTAATGCTTGTTTCCCCTGTGTGAGCAGGTAAGAAACAATCATAAACGTCCACAAAAGTGTACGTTTGCCTTTGTTAATAAGGTCCTATATTTTTGTCAGACAATACTTAGCCCAAGATTTTCTGGTACCATACCTAGGAGCAGCAATTGAATTTAAGGCAGAAGAGTTGAGAGTGTAGGGAAATGAAAAGTAACTGGCACTATTATGAGGCTTCAGAGGCTAAATCCAAGAAAGTTTTCAAACAGGTGGATTGACTTCGGGGCTCCTCTCATTGTTGCGAGGGGCCACCTGGTTTTTGAAAAAAACCTGAAAAGATGTTAGGTGCAGTAGGATGTTTGTAGGCTGCAGGGAAGATGCATACAGGGCTGCAATCAAGAAAGACACCTCTCACACTTGTCAGCCTATAGAATTAGCTGCTAGCTTTTTAAACAAAGCCCTTGAGTCATCCTTCTCTTTGTTTTAAAATGTCACTTTCTGTGTAGCTGAAAGAGTAAACTACCAATTAATATGATGGGAAAGTTACACAAAATCTAAAGTTGATAACCAAACTTTTAGAAGTTCTCTTTCGATGTTTGTGTCTGGGCCTAATTCATTTGCTGTGTTTATGTTGCACTCACACAAAGAAGAGGCCTCTTCAGAGCACTGGTGAAAACACAACAGGGTCACAAATCGGGGCGAGCACCGCATGATTGCACCCATGCCCCATAGAGTACCATATTAGACGATCACAAATGCATGCACCATCAACGAGACTAATCTAATAATATCCTCATAAAAAGACTGATATAAGAGAGGCTAGCTGGTAAAAGCAATCTCTCCCTTCTTCAGTGTTTGTTTTATTGCATGACAGGTACGATTGAATATACATCAATGCATTATTTCTTTTAAGTGGAGAGGAGTTGGCCTAATGGCCGCCAGGGCGCTCACTCTCGGACCTGGGGAGCTGGGTTCGAGTCTCTGTAATGACGCTATACATCCTGTGGTTCTGGGCAAATCACTTAATCTCCCTGTGCCTGACAAAACAAAAAATGTAATGTGTGTCCTCATGTAACGTAACGGGTGCTATGTAAAGCGCTCTGATACCCGATTTGATTCGGGTCTAGTTCGCGCTATATAAAACCCTGTAAAAAAAAAAAGTATAGGCTCATGTGCTGCCTCGCAGAGTCACTGCTCCTTTGCAGTAACAGCCCAAAAACTGTTTGAAATGAATGTGCACTTTCTATTGGAACAGTTGTTTTCTTTGCGACACATATTTGGTCATTCATATTTAGCAACGTTTGCAACATGGGATTGACTATAAACTAGACCGACTCCCATTCAAATCAAGTGTTTGTGACATTTCTTTCTGTAAGGCAGTGATGTCATTGCATCTGATCTCAGCTAACTGAACTCCTGGCTATTTTTTAGGCCTTCTTTTTGCTGGTAGGGCAGCTTGGGTGTGCGACGCTGGTTGGATGCTGTAATAAAAATGTTTCAGCTAGTGTATTATGCATGGTTCGTGAGAATAGGAGAGTTGTCATTCCTGAGTCTTTTTATTTGGACATTGGAGGATTGTACCAAGATATGTCCGGGACTGTACACGGCACGTTGTCTCGATCTAGCTTATATGACGTGGCACAGGCCCTACACACATTTTGGTGGCGTTTGCACCTAAACTTGAGTCTTATTCTCTTTGGCACTTTTCAGCCAGCACTCACCCAATGTTCATATTTGCATTTTTTTTACCAGCCTTGTCTGAATACAATGTGACCTTCTTAACTTTAGTAGGTGCACTTACATTTTATGGTAGGTGCTAAAGCTCCGAGGGCAATCATTCCTAGCCCAGTCCTTTTATTGATAGTATAAGAGATTAGCTATGAAGATGAACTGCTGTGGCATTGCCGCTCTTTACACAGCTAGTTTACTACACGTCACTAAAACACATCAACTCACAAATGGTTAAGCTGACTTCTGTTATTGAATTCGTGGAACTAGACAGGGGGGGGGGCGGTCAGTTCTGAGTTGTTGTTTGTCACTTGTTGTGCCTCGGACTATCATAAGCAATCAAAAAATGTGTTTGGAGGATAATATAAAGATTGTGTAATTTTTCATAAACAATAGCCGAATTATGTAAATTGCTTGGAAAGGGACGTTTCTGGCTTTAAACAAGATCTATTATTAATTCGCACCATTCGAGAAGATTTAGAAACTCTCTTCAGCTGATAATACAAATCACCAATGAGTTTAGGACCATGTAGAGGGAAAAGTGCCTTGCGCGATCTGTCTCTTCTATCAGGCCGGGTCGTGTGCAAAAACATTGCAGCATACACCCGGGGTGATGTTTTATTCCACATTGCGGCTCGAGGGGCAGCCGATGGGGGGGGGGGGGGGGGGGAGTCTGTTCCCTGGGCTATTTTGGGCCATGGTACAGTCCAGAGAACTGCACACGCAATTTGGACTACTCCGGTAGGGAGGGGCAGCTAGATTAGGGAAATTGCAGGGTTTAGGGCTCCCAGCCACTGTTTTGATAAAGACAACACAGTGGCTGATATTATTATGCAGGGCAGGTCCATTTCTAGTGGGTAATAGAGGACTTGAAGGTTCTGGAGTGCATCCACTTGCTTAGAGCATCTGCTATCGAATAGTTCGGAGGCGACCCCCATTTGCGGGAGCAGAAGCAGACATACTTCCGGTAATAGTCTGGGGCCCTAGGCCCCCACGTATAAAGAGAAAGGACACAGACACTGTTAGTTAGGGTGTAGAACTGGCCCAGGGCACGTGCACCTGGCCCATTTTATTGGCAGGGTCACATGTCCTGCGACGCCTGTGCTTGATCAATCAATCAATCAACATTTGTAAAGCGCACTACTCACCCGCGAGGGTCTCAAGGCGCTAAGAGGGGGGAGAAAATTGCTACTGTTTGAACAGCCAGGTCTTGAGAAGTCTCCTGAAGGTCAGCAGGTCCTGGGTCTGTCACAAGTGGATGGGGAGGGTGTTCCATATCTTGGCGGTGAGGTGGGAGAAAGATCTGCCGCCGGAGGTAGTTCGGTGGATACGTGGGATGGTGGCGAGGGAGAGGTCAGCAGAGCGAAGCTGGCAGTGGGAAGTGTAGAAGGTGAGTTGTTTGTTGAGGTATGTTGGTCTGGTGTCATGGAGTGCTTTGTGAGCTTGGGTGAGGAGTTTGAAGGTGAAACTCTTGTTGACGGGGAGCCAGTGCAGCTCTCTCAGGTGGGCAGTGATGTGGCTGTGGCGTGGGATGTCGAGGACGAGGACTGCAGAGGCGTTCTGTATGCTTTGAAATCTTTTCTGGAGTTTGGCTGTGATTCCCGCGTAGAGGGCATTGCCGTAGTCTAGCCTTCTGGTGACGAGGGCCTGGGTGACCGTCCTGGTTTCGGTGGGGATACATCTGTAGATCTTGCGAAGCATGCGGAGGGTGTTGAAGCAGGAGGAGGAGATGGCATTGACTTGCTGGGTCATTGACAGTGATGAGTCCAGGATGAACCCCAGGTTGCGTGCATGGTCGGTGGGTGTCGGTGCAGCTCCTAGCGAGGCCAGCCACCAGGCGTCGTTCCAAGCGGAGGGGGTGGGGCCGAGGGTGAGGACCTCTGACTTGTCTGAGTTCAGCTTCAGGCGGCTGTTCTTCATCCATTCGATGAGAGCCTTCATTCCTTCGTGGAAGTTAGTCTTGACGGTGGCGGGGTCCTTGGTGACGGAGAGGATCAGCTGGGTGTCATCTGCATATGAGACGATGTTGAGGTCGTGCGATCAGACGATGTTGACGAGCGGTGGCATGTAGACGTTGAAAAGGGTCAGGCCGAAGGATGATCCTTGGGGTACGCCGCAGGTGATCTTGGTGGCTTCTGATCGGAAAGGAGGGAGGCAGACTCTCTGGGTTCTGTCGGTGAGGAAGGAGGTGATCCAGTCCAGGGCTTTGTCATGGATCCCCGCGTTGTGGAGGCGTGTGCGTAGGGTGTGGTGGCAGACGGTGTTGATGGCGGCCGAGAGGTCTAGGAGTATGAGGGCCGCAGTTTTGCCGTTGTCCAGGAGGGACCTAATGTCGTCGGTGGCTGCTATGAGGGCGGTTTCGGTGCTGTGGTTGCTGCGGAATCTGGTTTGGGATGAGTCCAGGGTGTTGTTCTCTTCAAGGAAGCGGGTCAGTTGTCTGTTGATGATCTTCTCAATGACTTTTGCCGGGAACGGGAGCAGGGAGATGGGCCAGAAGTTCTTGAGGTCCATTGGGTCTGCCTTGGGTTTCTTGAGTAGGGCGTTGATCTTGGCATGTTTCCAGCTCTCCGGGAAGGTGGCAGTCTCGAAGGAGCTGTTGATGATCTTCCGGAGTTGGGGTGCAATGATGGAGCTCGCTTTGTTGAAGATGTGGTGGGGGCAGGGGTCTGACGGTGAGCCGGAGTGGATGGTGTTCATGGTTTTGATGGTGTCATCGTCGTTGACGTGGTCCCAGGAGAGCAGGAGGCTGGTGTGGCTGGGGGGCGGGGAGTCTGAGGTGTCGGCGGCTGTCGGGGTGGTCGGAGTGTTGAAGCTGTTGTGGATGTCGATGATCTTGCGGTGGCAGAAGGTGGCTAGCGAGTAGCAGAGGTCTTGTGATGGAGGGATGTCGTTAGAGCTGGAGCTGGGGTTGGCAAGTTCCTTCACGATGGTGTAGAGCTCTTTGCTGTTCTGTGCGTTGTTGTCGATGCGTTCCTTGAAGTCTTTTGGCGGTTCGAATGAGTTGCGGGTGTCTGTGGCTGGCGTTTTTGAGGGCTGCGTGGTTGTCGGGTGTCTGTTCATGGCGCCACTTCTTCTCAAATCTTCGGCAAGTCTGCTTGGATGCTTGAAGGTCGGTGGTGAACCAGATGGCCCTTCTGTCGGTGCGTCTGTTTGAGAGTTTCTTGATCGGGGCGAGGGTGTTGGCGCAGTTGTCAATCCATTGCCTGAGGATGCCGGCGGCTGTGTAAGTGTCGGTGTGGTCGGTAGCTGGGTCTAGGGCAAGGGTGGTGATTAGCTGGTCTTCGGTGATCTTGTTCCAGCTGCAGTGGGGGATTCGTTGCGGGTGGTTGTGTGGTGTTTTTCTCGAAGGAGAAGTGGACGCTCCAGTGGAGTTCGGTGGTGTGGCTGAAGCTGACGTGGTTGCTGGCGGAAAAGATGGGGTCGAGCGTGTGTCCGGCAGAGTGGGTGGGTGTCCTGATGAGTTGTTTGAGTCCGAGGTTGTCGAGGTTGTCGAGCAGGGTGGTGGAGTTGCTGTCATTGGCATTCTCGAGGTGGAAGTTCAGGTCTCCGAGGAGGATGCAGTCTGTGGAGGCCAGTGCGTGCGGGCTGACGACATCTGTGATGGAGTCGCTGTACTGTGGTTTAAGTCCTGGGGGTCTGAAGATGAGGGTTCCTCTGAGGGTGGTGTTGGGGTTGATGTGGAACTGGAAGTGCAGGTGTTCGGTGGTGCTGAGGGTGTCTTCAGTGCTGGTCGAGATTCTAAGGGTATTCCGGTGCACAATGGCGATTCCTCCTCCCGGTCTGTTGGTACGGTCCCTGCGAGTAATCTTGTAGCCCTCCGTGATGGCTATGGCAATGTCGGACACCGACGAGGGGGTCATCCAGGTATCAGTCAGGAAGGCGACGTCCGGGGAGGATGAGTCGAGCAGGTCCCAGAGTTTGACGGCGTGCTTGTGGATGGAGCGGGTGTTGAGTAGTATGCATCTCAGGTGGTTGCGACCCGCCCTAGTGGGAGGGGCAGAATGTGCAGGTGTTTGCTGGCTGGTGAAGCTGCAGTTTCAGCAGGTGAAGGATCCGTGGGTGATCTTCGGGGTGGCCTAGAAGCAGGTGGTTGATCGGCCGGCATTGAGTGCGTGAAGGAGGTTGGCGTTGTAGCGGCGCCTGGTAACGTGGCACTCGCGGGGGCCAGGGGGTCTGGTGCTGGGCACGGTCCAGACGTGGACAGGCGTAGACGGCTTGCCTTAGGTGCGCTTTTGGCACGCCAGTGGTGCAGCCACACAGCAGCCGCCATTAAGAAGGGGAGGTGGGAGGGAGGAGCAGCTGGGAGGCGGGTGGGAGGGCTAATGGGCAAGCGGGGGTGGTGGGACCGCAGGGGAAAAACAATCGGAGTGCAACGGAGGAAATGGAACCAGGGGGCTACAGGGAGAGGAGGGCAGGAAGACAAAAATACAAATACAAAAAATGCAGGAAAATGCAACACAGTGGCCCAGAAGTGCGGGCAAATTACAGCGAAATTACATCAAAAAACGAGAGCTACCACAGGAGGCTCGAACTCGGGAGGAAGGGCACAGGCACATTCAGGTGGAGCTAGCTGTGCGGTGTGGGGAGCGACCTCCCTGAACACAGGGTCAAGGGTCGCTCTCCTCACCGCGCAGCAGCCGCCATTAAGAAGGGGAGGTGGGAGGGAGGAGCAGCTGGGAGGTGGGTGGGAGGACGAATGAGCGAGCAGGGGGGCGGAGCCGCAGGGGACGCAGCGGCGTGAAAAACAATCGGAGTGCAACGGGGGAAAAGGAATCAGGGGGCTACAGGGAGATGATGGCAGGAAGACAAAAATACAAATACAAAAAATGCAGGAGATGGCAACACAGTAGCCCAGAAGTGCGGGCAAATTACAGAGAAAAACAAGAGCGGCCACAGGATGCTCGAACTCGCGGCAGCAGTGGGAAGAAGGGCATGGGTACAGTCAGGTGGAGCTAGCTGTGCGGCGTGGGGAGCCACCTGCCTGAACACAGGGTCAAGGGACGCTTGATGGGTGTGGGGTGGGGTGTAAGCCAGCCCTCGGGGAGTGGCTGGCAACAGAACAACTAGAACAGTACCCAGCAGGTCACTACTCTTCCCAGGGAGAGCGGCCGTGACTTATATGTGCTCGCCTCTGTGTCAAAGATATAGAATGGTGAATGTCATGATAAAGGGGCCATGGACAAAAGGGAGCAGGCGGGGTGGGAGCATCAATACATCAGGAGGCAACAGGGGCATGATGGGCAACGACAGTGAATGAGGCCCAGCACATGGGGTGTTGCACTAGAGAAGCAGGGCACCTGCATCACAGGGTGCCAACTTGGCAAGTGCCCAAGCGGCGCACGGGGGAGAAGAGGACGAAGACCCACCTAGTGGGGCATCAGGGGAGATGCAGCAGATTCAAGAGTGGCCAGGTGAAACACCATGGCTGAGCAGGGAAGGAGTGAAGGCCAGTGGAGACTCATCTGTACCTGATGCAATTAGGGAGCAAAATAGCAAAAACGGGTCAAAGGGGGAGGAAGAGCAAGAGCCGTGGAGACCAGGAGCCAAGAGGCCTCATGGGATGAACGAATTTGCAAGGCTGCAGGCATGGGCCGCCAAGATCGGTCTGCTTTGGTGCTGTTGAGTATTTTATAGACAGAAACAGCGGTTCCTGTGGAATAAATATTAACAAGGAATGTAGTACTTATGTGCGCAATCGCAATGTCTGCGGGTTGCACCGGTGTCCAAAGGAGAAATGACCATACACAGCTCAATAATGAATGATAAATATTTATATAAGTCTGAATACACTTTTACAGGTTATTAAAAAAAAACAGTGATTAAGTGTCCCCAGTGAGCATGGAACCTAAAAAACAGTAGTGACACATTAGTGACATGTACATTCAGTTTCCAACATGTGTAAAGTCAACCATTTAGGGAAAATAAATGATTACAATAGCGTCCTTATTGAATAATAGAAGCTGGCAAAAATGGTTCGCTTTGCTTGTGTCAACGGCGTTTCGACCCCCAGTGCAATGAGGGTTCTCTTCAGGACCTATAAATGTAGGGACAGCTAAAAGGGAGGATAACAGGTCAGCGTGATTCAAAAGTGCTCCTCCGGGAAGTGACATGGTGAAACAGGTAAGGGTGTTTACTCACATGGGACCCAGCTGGGCACCCATAGAGGGGAAGGGGGGCACTGACACTGGCAGCTGCACAGGTTGCAAAATGTGAGGAAATGAAAATTCACTCGGATACAATTGTCCAGGATGTATGATGAGGCCTCAGGTGCAGGACACAGTCGTTCCACACTCTATTTTAGAAGTAATGGGAAAAGGCACTGGGGTACACGTCAATCTGTGTATCTGCCTGATGTAGCCTCCACCCTTGAAAACGTGTATGTCCGCTACGCGTGGTGCAGAACTGCCTGAGTCCGTCTGCACGCGTACAATGACCTTTGCAGTTGTTGAGGAAGCAGCTGGAGTGGAGTGGAAATGAGATGAGATGAGGGGTCAGACCAAGGAGAAGGGCATGAAAGGAAAGAACAGGACGATTCTGAAGCATTGTACAATTACAAGATGCGACAGGAAGATGCCATAATCAATAACTGCAACTAAAAATTCAATTAAAATATATAGAATATAAAATAATGTTTCCGAGTGACTATCTTGCAAAATGTAAAGCCCCTTGAAAAAGGACAAGCAAGACATACAATATTCAAAGGGTCCTGAAAAGGAACCACATAAAGAAATAATTGTGAAGTACGGACGTGCTCATTAGGCAGATCACTGATAGGCTACCACCAATAAAAATAATTGCATCAACAAGAGGAGAGGAGAAAAGATAGGGAAAAAAAATTAAAAAATTCACAAAACAGTAGGAGCAAGGTTGCAAGTCATGGCTGTCTTGAGAATCCATCAAAATCGGATCAGGAGATCTTTATAGGCAAGTAGGGTCCGCAGGCTTACTAAACAGAATGGAAAAACAGGCATTTGCAATGCAATCGGTCTCGCCTTTGGGACCTTATAAGTATTTAGCCATGCAACACATTATCACACATTACTGCAACGTAGCCTTGCTCATATATTAGGAAATGTAAATTCTGGTAAATGTTCGGAAATTAATATTTTTGGAATGGTTACAGCTGTACTGTTAGGGCAAAGCTGATTTACGGACTTTATATTAAGTACATGCGACTACACAGTTTCATTTAAACATGGGCATTGAAAAATATGCTATTGCATGAAAAAAAGATTGATAACAAAATATAGTAGGGTTTATGTCGGTGTACTGCAGTACAAGAACACATGCCTATTCCCCATACACCTCAAAAGAAAAACCACCTGTAACAATCTACCCTTTAAATCTTTCAAATCCAGTTACCATGATATTATTTATGTGGCCTAAGGATTTACAGGGGTGCGATGTTAATGGCCCTGCTAGCTGCTCGAGTTGACTAGCTTATTTATTTATTTTAACATTTCTAAAGCGCATGGTTACGCCCACCGGCGTGTCCCCGCGCTGAAGCAGACGCGCTAATTGGAGACGATTCTAGACACCTCACAACAAATTTACCAACTAATACATTCCTGTGGCTCTCCTTTACTTTAGTACACAGAGGAAAATAGCCATGTTTTTAGCTTCTTCCTAAATTTACCTTCGCATGATTCCATTCTTATAGTTTCCGGGAGCATGTTCCAGTATTTTGCCGCAAGATAACTGAAGGACCTTGCCCCCATTCTTGCACTCCGAGCTCTAGGAACCTTCACTAGCGTCCTTCCTTTTGATCGAAGATTGCGGCCTGGGATGTATTGAGGTAGTTTTATTCCTAATTAGCTGTTGTTTTGTCCTGCAAGCAGCAAAGGGTGGTTTGAATATTTTGCGTCCCGTACTAGCCAAGGGCGGTCAACAGGGCAGACGTTCACAAAAAGGAACGGTTGGACAACCTACACACACAGTAGTCTGGAGCAGGACTGATTTCGGGAGGGGACAGTTAGTGATGATCTGTACCCGGTCTCTGTTTCTGACCAGCAGTCGGATGATTGACGATCCGTTCACGACTAGGCTCGGAATGGGATAGAAAATAGGGCTAGGAAATAAAGTAAAAGTGCCCCTCATTTGTGAATTCGATGAAAAAGTGACAGGTTTGCAAATTGGGGCAATTTTGAACATGGGTGTTCTGCAAGGCATGAGAGATTGCATGACTGATCTTGCTGCAGCAAAGTATGTTTTAATATCATCGAAACCAACAGGAAAACTGGTACAGCAGACCATAAAACAGGCCCACAGACAGCCAAAACGGAGCATACACAACGAACTGACCGAGTTCCCGACTGACAGTGATCGCTACCCTGGAGCTGTCCTTTTGGCTCTTGCCTGCAGGTTTGCTCAGGTGTCTGGGGCTTGAGACGATGACTGATATGTATGGCATAGCAGGTACTAAAAGAAAATTATTAGGCGCCAACTTTTTTAGGCATAGGTGGCATGTTTAGCATTTACCGATACATGATATTCCATTTATTATGTTCAACTGATTAGCTTTGCACTCAGGGGCTGCATTCCAATTTCTTACAGAGAAAGCACGTAGAGCTCTTCCCATTATGCTTGCTACCCGATGCAATTTATGTGAGTTTAAGCTATTGGCATTGTAAATGACAATGCCTTTTATTTATGTTTTAAAAACGAAAACAAAAATAAAATGCATTGTTATTTGAAATGTGACTAGCCAACAATAAGGCGACTAATTACACTGAATGCATGCACTAATGCTGCTTTATATGACCCAGCAGACAGGGAGCATAGTATTCTTTGGCACTCACTTTGGCCGACGGAAAGGCTTTAATGGCAAACCATATAATTTTTAATACAGTAATTTACGCGCCCAAGCATAAAGACCACACTGGCAGAAAGCCCATACTTGCTGATCCTCTCGATGCGAGTGACATCTCGTACCTCTGGCACTTTTGTTACCTGCAAGAGACATGGTGGAAAAAATATAAAATTACTGCTAACATACAATTGAAAGGTTTTGGGATTTTATGCATCCGGGTCTTGGCAACTGTCTTGAGGTACTCTTAAGGGGCTGTATTGACTATTGGAATCGCATAGATTTACAGCTATTACACGGTTTTGTGTACACTGTTACTGCTTGATGTACTACCAACAATTTATATTTTGGATATTAACAGAACACAGAGTCTTGAATTGACAAAATGCAAACCAGAGGAGGTTCATACCTTGCACATAGGACTGTTAGCATGTAATTTAGAGAAAGTGTACAAAAAGAGAGGGTGGGGGGTCACACTGAGCTTGTGTAGGGAAGGATACTCTTAAGAGTCAGGAGCGGGTGCAGTAGCTATCCCTACAATATTAAAGGGGTGTTCGTAAATCCATTGGAGTTGTCTTGATGAATTTAGGACAGCGGGCACCCTGTGCAGAAAAGTGGTCTTTGTCTCTATATCGAATAGTGGAACAATGGGAGAAGGCGCAAAGGCCTGTCCCCTTGCGCTATCAATATGTTCTGAAGGGGGTGGGGGACGTTGTCCAAAAGCTCTGGTAGTATACACCGCCCAAGCCCACCAGACTATCTCGGCGTCTACCTGTTCACTCTACTAGGTGACAAGTCCTATTCTTCTACTTACTAGAGAGAGATGCGGTCATATACCTTGGAGACATGGATTATCGCTGTTAGGACACAAGGCTGTCTACTTCACTTGAAAACATTGCCCTAGCTAACCGCGAACACGGTGATCACTATCTTTTATAGAAGATGAACCAGCTATTCGTGCTGCTTGCTTTGCGAGACCTAAAAAGGATTGAAAAGGGCCAGCGATAGAAAGGGTACTGGAAGTTTAAAGGAAAGAAGGAGTGAGAGAAAATAAACACCGCAGTGCTATTGAGAATTGCGAACCCCTACACAGAAACCAGGATTTTACTCCTACAGATTTAATAGCCACCTCTACGGTTCCTAGTGTATCGATATTGCGTCGGCCTTTGCAGAATTCAAATCTGTGACTCTGCAGTTAGCTTGCAAACCATTGCGCACTCTTCAACAGGATGGTGCCAAATCGACAAATGCTCCGTCTCCCACAGCGCAAACACAAGAGCTTTGTTCCTCAAACCCCAGGGCAGAGAACAGCAAACTGTTTATGGCATTCAGAATGCAGAGAGAGAGTTGGTTCACTAGTGTGGCGTGCTATGAGAACAGAGCGCCCAACAGAAAAGCAAATTACAGGCCGACAATCTGATTAAAAGCCTTGTGTAAACCGCACTCACCCTAAACACACTATTTCACATAAAAATGTATACTCACCACTGTTGTTGACATGTTGCTGCCGCCACTCTGGTGGCTACTCACAACAACAGGAAATGCTCATACGTCAATGCCTGACCAGACACCCAGCTTCCTGTCAGAGAAACAGACGAAGAACATAACTGGGCAAAGTTAAAGCGACAGCCATTTCTTAAAAGCAAGCTTCTGGCAGTATGCACCAGAATTATAATCTGCATCTTTGACAGGAATATGTTTGAAAATAGAAACCGATCTCCCTGCTCTTTTCTGCTTATAACAGACAGATTTTTGTTACTTAACTAGACAGCAAATATGTAATAATATTAGCTGTTAAATTAAAATCATTATGTAAATATTAAACAACGTACGGCCCTGCATAGCTCAATATTTCAGCCCGTACTACCGCTAGTTTAAGGATAGTCACAGTTTGCACACCCTTGACGCACTTGTACAGATGCAGCAGTTTACCCACATGCGAAGGAGTTGTGGGGGCGTGGGAGGCACGGGCAGAAAATAGTGCTAGTGCTCACAATTTAAACAAGCATTTGCAAAGCAATTGAATTCGTATTTACGCGAGACCTATTGCATTGGAAACGGGAGTGCGGGGGGCCAGATGGCACGAACAGGACTAGAGGGGTGCGGGGGGGGGTGAGAATTCACGGACTACGGGAGGGGAAGGGGGGGAACAGGGAAGAAAATAATGTTGTAGTAAAGGGGCTAATAGCCGGGGAAGGATACAAATGACGACATGACTGTCAGGAGGAGGGACTAACAAGCCTAAAACCAATCAAAAGGCAGCATTTAGGATCTAAGCCAATCAAAAAGATGGGTGGCGAGTGTTTGGAGCTTCCACAAAGCTTCCACGCTATAGTGTACACTGCATGCCTCGCAAAGTGAGCAACTCATGCGCTGCAACGCTAGGCAAGACCTAAAAATCTACTTTCCAAATTTTCATTGCTGAAGAGTTGAACTAGCCATGTTTATAACCAATATCTTCAGGCGAGGGCAAACCATTGAAGAATTTTGTCTGACCTGCCACTGTTTGTTTCATAAAGTCCTAACGAATATAAAGCTTGTTTCCCTCCACCACATGCAAAGGAATTTTGCTGGCTCCTTTCCGAGGTAGCACTAAGTAATGATGGTGCAGCACTTTAAATATGACTTGTCTAGGCTTGGTTTCATTAGGCTTACAGCAAAATGAAATGAGATGAGCCTTGCCAATTTCAAATGTATTCATACGATTTATATAATTTTATTTTATGTTTATTATTGCTGGTTTCTAAGTCAAGGATCATTTTGTTAAAAGGGATAACTAAGCTTATTTTAGGTATACTTTAATCTATGATTTTTATTTTCATTAATTTTTATTTTCTTACCTGAAATCTTTGTTAAAAATGCAGCTGTCTATATATATTTATATCACAACTGATTCATGAATTGCGTATATTTCTTTCCAAATGTTACGAAGTTAAGCTTCAGATGACTACAACCTTAGATATGAAGGGGGTTGTGAGAAAGTCTGTTTCGTTTTATTAGATTGAGGCAGCTTGGAGTCTACAATGTAGCCATTTGAAATTGGTAATTACAACCAACACTGAAGTAGTTTTAAGTACAGCAGATCAAGAAAACAGTAATTCGAAGTTCAGGTTGAGGCAAAAGTGTCAGTCAAATCCTTAAAAACCAGATATATCACATTAATTCAGCAAGGAGATAATAGATGCTCTTAGTTGAAACAAGGAGATTTCCTACAGCAGTGCTTAAAGAAAGAGTGCTTCATTGGTAAGTAGTGACCAGAATCATGACGTAGAAGCTGCTTAAATGGAGATTATTGGCCTTTTCAGTTAAAATAAACAGAATGTCTCAGACCTCTCCATTTTAGGACACTCTACTCCACTCTACTGTACGACATGCCACTCCACTCTACGCACCTCCTCTCTCAAACTCTCTATGACATGCCACACCGCTCGACGCTTTGCTTCTCTAATATATACCACTCACTAACTCCACTCCACAACACGCCACTCCACTCCCCTCCACTGCACACCACTTACCCCACTCCAGTCTACCCACTCCACGCCAATCTATATCACTTTACTCCAACCTATCCAACTCCACTACAAAGAACCCTAATCTAACCCACCCCACGCCACCCATTTCACTTCAGTACAATCTACCCCAACCTACCCCACTCCACTCCATTCTGACGACTCTACTCCAATCTACCCACCCAAATGTACCCCAGTATACCCCACTCCACTATGATCTATTCCACTTCAATCTACCCCACTCTTACCCAAACTACCCCAATCCACCCCACCCTGCCCCACTCCAATCTACTCCACTCCAATCTACGCCACTCTACCCCACTCCACCCCTCTCTAATCTACCCCATCTCAATCTACCCGACACAACTCCAATCTACCTCACTCCCCCAATCTACCGCACTTCACTGTATCACAATCTACCCCACTCCAGACTACCCCAATTTCCCCCCACTTCATTCCATTCTACCCTTCTATAAATCACCCAGTCTACCCCACTCCAATCTAGCGCAGTCCACCCCACTCCACTCTACACCAATCTATCCTACTGCTATCTGCCCCACTCAAATTCTTTTTTTAATATTATTTTATTTTTCCAGGTCAGACATGTTCAATACATATATTAAAGTATTCCAAAAAAGAAGAAAAAACAAGATAAAAAATGTTCAGAATATATAAGATAGCCTAGAGTGTGAGTAATCACATAACATCATTACAGTGGATTTCAACCATAACAAATTAATTCAATCAGCATTATGATTTGTAGGAACCTAGCCCAGACCTAGCCAAGTTTGATTAAACTTTTTCAAAGAAGAGCGACCTCTAACTTTGGTCAAAGCTAGTTCCAATTCATACATTTGCTGAATAGAGGCCCACCATTTGGCTGGCTTGGGGAGAAAGTAGAAATTCATGACCTGGCGATACAGAGCCGGGCAACGACTATTATTATTGAGAACAATCGTTTAAGACCCCCATCATATTCGGACTTAGCTCCCATCAGTATCTCTTTAGGAGATAACATAACTTTACAACCTAAACCAGATGCCATTTGCTTAATCACACAATCCCCAAAATCCTGTAGGACGGGGCACGTAGCAAACATATGTACAATATCTTCAGCTAGTAAGCCGCATTTAGCATTTTCTTTTCAGCAGCGGCGCTCACACCTATTTTGAAATTTTCACTTGTGTAAAGTACAATGAACAAATAGTCTTAAGATGTTGTCATTTTAGGTTGTTTGAATGTACAGAGCAGTTGACTATTTCAAACGAGCTCTGAATCTCAGAGACAAGAATTTCAGAGGAAAGCAGCCTGCTCCACTTTGCAGCTAGTAGCGTATTATCAGCAATACTATACTGTCACAAATCTTGATAAACTATACTTATCACCGCTAGATGCTTGCCTTCCAGCAGTACTTCATATGGTGGCAAATACTATAGCCAACCCACACTTTAAAGTAATGAGCAATTTGATCCTATCCAGATCCTACCCTCATAGCTAGAAACAAGCTATCATCAGGCCTCTTTTTTTTTTATAATGAATCTGGATATTACGGACTCAGAACTATCGCCCGATCTCTCTGCTTCCTGTCCCAGCAAAGATCCTGGAAATGCACCGTAATACCCACTTGATGCAAACTGACTAAATGCAAGACTGGTTTGATGACTCCCAGTTTGGCTTCAGAAAACATCATGGGACAGAGACTGCTCCAATCTCAGCCACGGACTGTCTTAGTCTTCCAGTTGCCAAAGAACAAGGGGTAGCGCTGATGTTCCTGAACCTACCAGCAGCATTTAATACTATCTCTCCCACTCTGCTGCTGAATAGGCTCCAAGGACTTGTCATTTCTTCTTAATCATTACCTCTCTAGTCCACTTTCCTTAAGGATAGATCCTAAAGGGTGAAGCTACAGCAGTTATACTCAGAGGCCTTCTCCTTGCCCTGTGGTGTGCCACAGGGCTCTTCCTTGAGCCCTTCGCTTTTTAATCTTTATGTAGCACCCTTAGCTGCAATTATCCACTATTGTGGAATGGAGGAAGTGTCGTATGTAGATGCCACTCAGATCATGGTGTCAATCCCCACGTTTCTAGCTGCATGACCAAAGTGGCAGAATGGATGTCATGTAATTTTCTAAAACTTAGTGGGGACAAGACTGAAGTAATGATCTTCGGACCAGGGATATCAAGCTGGAACAGCAACTGTTGGCCACATTCCTTGGGAACCAGCCCTATCCTGGGGAAAAAGGCCAAGCACCCTGGAATATTGATGGACACAGAACTATTTTTAATGCCCAAATACATTGTTCCTCAACAACCTGTACCTGGATTATAGGGATGCTCAAGAAAATCTTTCCATTCATCCAACAGTCTGCTCGCAAGCGGGTTGCTCTTGCCCTGGTAATGTCCAGACTTGATTACTGCAAATAAGAACACTCAGTACAGACTCCAGGTTATGCAGAATTCATTGGTCAGACTGGTTCTGGGCATACCTAGGGGGCAGTCCGCTGCAAAAGGACCGGAGTCCCTACACTGGCTCACAATTAACAAACGCAGTAGATTTAAATCTCTCTGCATGGTCCACAAAGCCCTTCACCTCACATACCCTGCAAGATTGAAAACTATGTTTGGTCGGTATCGCCCAGCTAGACCCTTTCGTTCTTCGCTTCAACTACAGCTCACGGTACCATGAACCAAAAGTAAACAATGGGGCGACAGAGCATTTTCTACGGCTGCCACCAAACTATTGAACACCCTTCCACTAAACATAAGGGCCATTTCTCATCTCCTTCCTTTCAGGAAGGCTCTTAAGACATGGCTATTCTCCTTGTAGTTATCTTCTTCTTTTGGACTCTGAGCCGGTTCTTCCGGAAGGTGATCTGTAGCACCTTCACGCCTTTTGGTATTTGCTGCACATTATAAATTTAAAATCAAATCAAATCGGAGGCCTTCTAGCACTCTCAAGTAGATGCAATATTAACTTAGTGCCTTCTAAATCAATTACATATTTGCAGCCTAATAAGAAGTAGTCCCTGACTTGTAGATACTTAAAAAAACGTGTTTTAGAAGATCAAAAGAGGCCAGTAACCCAATGAATGAACAGAATCCATTTAGATCATAAAGTTGCCCAATAGTCTGAACCCTGTGTTGCTCTGAAGCCTTGCCAATTGAGTCATGAATTACTTGTGGAAAGGCAGTTTTGTCCCAATGTGGTGCATCAAATTTTCTGCCATGTACATATGTTATCCCCGACAACTTTAAATCATACCCGTTTATAATAGTTGGGATCCCCCAGCCTATAGAAAAAAAGCTAAACTAAGCCCCCAAACCAAGCTGGTAACAAAAAGTTGAGATAGCTGGGTTTGCCTGTATTAACAAACTATGCAAGTGACCAGCAAATCAAGCTCAAAATCATAACTTAAAATTGGGGAGCTGATGCCCCTTCTGCTTATATGGAAGTTTCATGAAGCAGATTGCACATCTAGTCCACCTAAATCCGGAGATAAAACTTCCGATAGCACCTTCCAGATGTCTAAAAAATCAATCTGGGACCCTCAATCAAATTGTCCTAAATAGGTACAAACATTTTGGGAGGATGTTCATCTTAATGATGTTACAGCGACTTATGATGCTGATTAGAAGTTAATTCCAAAGCCTGAATTTGGAGATCACTCATCCTAATAAAGATTCATAGTTCAATTTGAAAATATCATCTATGAACCCACTTAGATTTATACCAAGATATACAGCAGTTGTTTGTTACCCCTGGAATTAACAAATCTGGCATATAGTTCAAGAGAACCTGTGTTTTAAGTATATTAAGCTTATATCCAGAGACTGCACTGAAACTAGCTGCTTCATTTATGACTTGACCAAGCACAGTTAGGGAATTTGTAGCATAATTAGCAAATCATCAGCATATGCTGGTAATTTAAGTTTGTGGCCACCAAAGGTCAAGGGCTGAATGCCCCTATTCATACTCAATGATTGTAGGTATGGCTCAATATAGCGAGCTAATAGGAGTAGACACCCCTGTCGGGTACAGTGGAAAATTTGGAAGAGCGATGAGTACTTCCCTGCATATGCTGACTTAGCAAATTGAGTCTTATATAATGACTGTACCAGTTTAATAAATCTGTCCCCATTGCCAAAAGTTTTCAACTTGGCCCACATACAGTGCCACACAACACGATCAAAAGCCTTCTCGGCGTCTAATAATATCACGAAGATTCTAGTATTTGATTTTTCTGCAACATCAAATGCCGCAATTGTTGTATTCGTATCTCTAATAATGTCTCTACATGGGACAAATCCATGTTAATGTTAATGTTATGGGGGATTTATAGAGCGCACGGCTACTCCGAGGAGTGTCCCGGCGCTGAAAGACCCCTTTGGAAAAGAGACGGTGTACATGCTGGACCTCACAAGCCGCCGTTACTGCTGGAACAGCCAGGTCTTAAGCTGATGTCTAAAATTTAAAAGCTCCCGTTCCTGTCTGATCGCAAGAGGAAGAGTAATCCATAATTGTCCCACCACCACCTGAAAGGAGCGACCCCCCTTCCTGGTCCGGAAAAACCTAGGTGTCAGTAACAGGTGTTGAGTTGAAGATCTCAGAATCCTGGCCGGGATGTAAGGAATAATTCTTTTCCTAATATACTGGGCCCCACTGTTATGCAAAGCCTTAAAGGCCAGCACAAGAGACTTAAAAATAATCCTGTTCTTCACTGGAAGCCAGTGCAATGCTTCTAAAAGAGTCGTCATATGTGTCCTGGGTCCTACCAGAAAAGTAGCTCTGGCGGCTGCATGTTGGACAACCTGCAGACGACCCAGTAAATAGTTTGGAATTCCTAGGTATAAAGCATTAGCATAGTCCAACCTAGACATAATCAAGGCTTGGACTACTGTTTTTCTGTGGGACAAGGGAAGCATTGGTAGGAGGTTTCTCAACATTCTTAGCAGTCCAAAACACATACTAGCCACAGATTGCACCTGAGACTTCATAGAAAGATCGGAGTCCAGCATGACTCCCACATTTTTAACTGTAGTGACTGGGCTAGCAGGTGGCAGTTGATTCTGAGGCCACCAATTTCGCCATTCATCCCCAGGAGTATGGCCATAGAAGATTATTTCGGTTTTGGCGGAGTTGAAGGAGAGTAGGTTTGGTCTAAACCAGTCAAACACTTGTGACAGACATAAGTGGATTAAGTTCTCATTAAAGGACTCGTCCTTCTCACAAGTAAACAGCAATTGGGAGTCGTCCGCATAGGTGATAACATGTGCTCCATATTGTTCAGCAAGAGGTGATGTTACTGAGAGACTATTGCTGGGAGGAGAGGAGCCAGTCTTGTGTCTATAATTTTGGTGAAAAACGTATTGCCAGTGTTTAGCAAGGAAATGGGTAAATAACAACCTATGTCGCCCCCCCCCCCCAGCGCCTTGAGACCATAATGGGTGAGTAGTCAAGAAACCTGATCGATTGACCTCTAGAGGCCTACCTTTCTTCAGAAGTACAACAATATTAGTTATGTTCCACGTGACGGGGACTGCCTCACCACCTCGGTAATATATTGGCTCACCTTTAAAATTCTATAGCAATTATATGTTTGAACGTTTTATAATGCCTGCTGCTTAGAGCAACCCTAATCTATCTCAATTCAATCTACCCAACTAGTCTACCCATCTCCCCCACTCCAATCTATCCCATTCCACCCCATTCCATTCTACCCCACTCTACCCCCATTTTGTTCAACACCAATCTCCACTCTATCCCAATCTACCCCATTTACCCCACCGCGTTCCATGCCACTAATGTTTTGCCATGTCGAACTGCAGCCTCACAGGTATACATATTAGAAAAAACAAATGGTCAAAACCAAAAGTTCTCGCATAGGCGATACCTATTATCTTTGTCAGTGCTTGTTTCTTTTTGCTTAAGCACTCCATGAGATGCATGAGTTTTCTGTTTTCTCCGTCATATGCACGCCTCCATGCTATGTGGGGATTGCTTTCTCTCCCGTATGTTTCTCCTCAGGCCCCCCATTTTGCTTTCCTTCATATGCTGCCTGTCCTCACCCTATTGCTTCCCTCCACACCTGCTCCTCCGTTGTGCACCCCCTGCAGTCTTCTTTTTATTACATTTTTCATGTTTTTATAGTTAAAAAAGCACTCTCGACCTACTTTTTAGTTTAAAACAAATTAAAAAGCGGCACTGTTGTCATTTTGAAGGTGTGCACGTGGGGCACGCTTGTGGGCTCACACATACATGGGCAGACAAGATAACAACATTGAACTTTCCTTGTCTTATTTTACTCTTGCTATAGAGTGGCTTCATTTTTGCTGATGCTGTACAGCATGATCAAAAGGCATTGGCAGAGCCAATAGACCGCAAAGGCAAAACCTATTGGCTTTGTCACTGCTTTTTCCTATTATACCAGTGTCATAGCGGTATACTTTTGTTTAAATACGGTCTGTTAAATTGTATCGTGAATTATCTAAGAGGCTGCAGCCTTGCAGCAAGCGTCACCTAAGCTAAAAATGTTTCAATGTAAATAGCTAAAAGTAATCACTTTTGCTTTTTCCTGCAATCTGACTGTAACAGTCTTTTTTCTGGCATTACTGTTCTGTATCCGTCTTCTATGTTGACTGGTGTTGGTAATATTTGCTTTGGTAACTGCACAATTGTTAGTGAGGACTGCACTGAACTGACTCTAAATTCTCAGTAGATGCTGGTGTTAACTGGAGGATCCCTAGAACAAAAGCATATAGAATACTGGCTTCTAATTTAAGGGATCTTTCTTACCTGATGAAGCTGTGTACAAAATGTCTTAAGTTTCTGGATTTATCTGCTGTTGGTTGAGCTCCTGAGTAGAATAGACGTAATACAGTTTTTCATCCTTTGAGGTTTTCTTGATCCTTATGTTTTTATTTTGGGGGGGGGGGAATTACTCAGTTAGATGCAGCAATCTCCTTGGAAGCAGTTTGTTGATTAAAAAAAGAATGATATTGCCATCTTCCTTTTTTTGAGGTTGACTCTGACTACAGGCAAATCCCTTGTTTATCCTTACATACCTTAATGGTGCTTCACATGGGGTGCTTCTGTCTCATTAATCTAAACATTGGTGGTTTTGTTCCCATTTTCCCACATGTTTTTCATCAATGTTTCTAAATTACAAATTGAAGCATGCCAATATATGTGTGTGGCACTTACCTGCAAAGAGTTCAACAGTGACTTAGGGTGAATGTTTGATTTGTTCAGCATTCCTTCCATCATTTGTTCTTTTTGCTTTTGTTGCCCTAAGTGTGACGGGTATGCCAAGTTCTGTACTCACGGTGCCACTGGATTCAAGCTAGCCTGGCTGATGAGGGGTGATACCTCGAAATCGGTCCCAGGATGCTTGTTTCAGGTCCTGGGAGGACCTGGCCTGGTAGTCCGTTCTGAACTGTTCTCATGGGGAGCAGGGTCAAGACTGATTTGCATATGGCTGGGGTGGCGTGATGAGCAGCAAAATGATGGATTAAACCCAGATCTGTGACTGGGTGTGAATGTTTGATTTGTTCAGGATTCTGTCCATCATTTGTTCTTTTTATTTAAGGTTAGGGCTCAGGGCCTCTAAGTCCGGGCATTGAGACTAAGGGCGGAGAGGACAAGGGCAGTTGCTCATTTGTGCCTGGTCAAGACAGGTCAGGACTAGGGTCAGAAATGCTTCCCTTTTTTCCATTCACCATCCACCATCGTAACGATCCACATCCACAAACATATGAACACACTTACAGCAAATGCACCCTACTCATTTACTACAAATAAGTCCGAACCAAATATCAGTCTCCCAGCAACCACTACAAAACCCCACAAACCACACCTATACACCCTTCTACCCCCAACTACCACACAATGGCACCTTCACTCTCACACAAAACACCACTGAGTCCCATACCAATAATAAATCCACACATCGCCAACACAACACAAAGCCACACTATAACCACCTTCAATCCATCCAGACCCACACTCCCTGTTCATACAGAACACCAGCTCTACCCTCTACTTACACCTAACAGATCCCTTTCTGTCACTACCAAACCTATACACAGCCCTCTTCATTTTGTCTACATCCCCCTCCTCCTCTTTTTATCAAAAACGCAAAAGGAAACAATCTTTACACTCTTCTCCAACACACATATTAACTCTTCCAGCTTCAAAATGTAACACAAACACTCATAAATCTTGGCCATCCACTCTTGCTCACCACATACACTCTTTTCCAAAACAATCACCAACCACTTTACCATTCAACTTACAATTACCAACAATACTTTACATACAAATCCTTCCCAGAAAACCACTACATCATTATCTCCTCTCACTTCTCCACAAAAACAAAACATAACACACACACCAGCACAACAAAATCTCACACACACACAATTTCATAATACATTCTGTAATAAATTAGAAACACACACCCACACTCACCCTCATGACCACAAAAATACACATCCTAAACCAAATGTACTCCCAAATTCTCTATCTTCACCAACACCTATCACAAGTACTCCAACACAACAACTCTCATTTACCCGTCTCTCATCCATTGCACAATTTAGATACTTTATACATGACCTGCATGCTCCACAACCACTCCTAACCCATGCACCTCCCACCCTAAACAGACATAAACAAAAGGAACAACATGCCACTCTAAACAAACTTTGTATTTCCATGTCAATCACATAACAATATAAACAAAGGGGGAAGGGGCGAGAGAGAGGTAAGCTACAAGGTGGACTCAGCCTCCCATCTTGCGTAAATGACCAAAAGAAGTCCCCTTGTGATTAGAGCGACGGTCCTATCGATGGTATGATTAATGGTTTGGAGAAAACTATGAGTTTTCTTAAATTTACCCTCACCCACCAAAGTGACCCATGGTGGCATGCTTCATCATCCTGCCCCGCTGTGGGATGGGGCGTGCTATGACCAACGGAGACGTGGGTGCAATTTGTTGGGTGTTGACTATGAGGGATGGGAGTGGTAGGGTCAAGCAAAAGTGTATTATTAAAAAGAACCTGGCTGTTTGGAGATAACAATTTGTATTAAGTCCTGTAGCTGGGACTAATAAAAAGGGGTGGGAGGAGACTCACACTATGATGGGTGTTTTATCTCCTGGTCTGTATGTTTCAAACCTAACCCCTAAGGTTTTTCTTCAGGACCAGAGGAAATTATCCTGTGCACCACTCCTAACTTGACTCGGTAGGTCTCTTTGTGTATTCAGTCTTCAGAGCCACGGGTAGGGCATATCATGCAGAGCAAGGGAGCTGCTTTGACAATTGTGTGACTACAAGCACGCCTTCCTTCTCGTGCAGTGCTCATGAGGCCCTAAATAGTGAACAATTGTCTTAACTGAAAGGGCATACCTAGTAGGTATTGTACTTGCACAAAATAGTATTTAATCTAAAGAATTAAGGGGCATATGCATCAACATTGGCATTTGCGATTCCTTATTAGCGAAAAATAAGGAATCGCTAATAAGGAATAGCAAAAGGCTATGCATGTAGGAATCGCTATTCAAATAGCGATTCCTTAACTTTCCTTAATTGCTACTAGCAAATTGCGAGTAGCAATTAAGGAATGCCATCCCAATCTTTCCTATGGGCCTCCAGGCCCATAGGAATGAATTGGAGATTGCATGAGCAAATAGCGAGTACCAGTAGGTTCTCGCAAATTGCTCATGCAATTTCAAGGGTGCAAGGGTGTCAAAATGACACCCTATTGCACCCCTGAAATTATCATCACTGGCCTAGTCACACTGAACCTACATCAGGTCAAACAATCAATCAATCAATCAGGGAATTGTAAGCGCACTACTCACCTGTGAGGGTCTCAAGGCACTGAGGGGGGGAGTCCGCAGATCTGTTTAGCCGAACAGCCAGGTCTTGAGGGTCTTCCTGAGGGTGTTCAGGGAGGGGGGCACGTCTGATGTCTGCCTGTAGCTCGTTCCAGGTCTTGGCTGCAATGTTAGAGAAGGATCTTCCGCCAGCTCTGGCTCAGTGGATGCGCGGGGTTTCGGCCAGTGCGAGGTTGGAAGATCGGAGGTTTATTTTAGGTACGTGGAAGTTGATTCTGTTGTTGAGGTATTTGGGTCCATTGTTGTGTAGGCCTTTGTAGGCATGAGTGACGATTTTGAAAGTGACTCTTTTCTCCACGGGGAGCCAGTGGAGACTTCGTAGGTGTAGGCTGATGTGTTCGTGTCGGGGGATGCAGAGGACGAGTCTGTTGGCAGTGTTCTGTATTGTCTGGAGTTTTCGGACTAGGGACATGTTGATTCCGGCATAGAGTGCGTTTCCATAGTCCAGTCTGCTGGTGATGAGTGTGTGGGTGACTGTCTTCCTTGACTCAGGGGGGATCCACTTGAAGTCTTGCGGAGGATGCGGAGGGTGTTAAAGCAGCTGGAGGTGATGGCGTTGACCTGTCGGTTCATGGTGAGTGATGAGTCGAGTACGATGCCGAGGTTCTTGGCATGGTCTGAGGGGTAGGTGGGCTTCCGAGGGCGGTCGGCCACCAGGTGCTGTCACATTCAGAAGGGGGGTACCGAGGACGAGGACGAGGACTTCTGTCTTCTCTGCGTTGAGCTTCAGGCAGCCGTTGGTCATCCAGACTGTGATGTCTTGCATTCCTTTCTGAAAGTTGAGTTTGGCAGTGGTGGGGTCTTTGGTGAGGGAGAGGATGGGCTGGGTGTCGTCAGCGTAGGATACAATGTTGAAGCCATGTTGTCGGATGATGGCTGTGAGGGGGGCCATGTAGATGTTGAAGAGGGTGGGGCTCAGGGATGAACCCTGTGAGACTAGGCAGGTGATTTTCGTGTGGTCGTAGAGGAAGGGTAGGAATCTGATCCTTTGGCTTCTTCTGGTGAGGAATGATCGGATCCAGTCCAGGGCTGTTCCTTGTATGCCTGCATTGTGTAGTCTGGCGACTAGTGTGCGATGGGAGACGGTGTGGAAGGCCGCTGATACGTCGATTAGGATGAGGGCTGTAGAGTGGCCTTGGTCAAGGAGGATGTGGATGTCGTCTGTGGCAGCGAGTAGTCCAGTCTCTGTGCTGTGGTCACTTCGGAATCCTGATTGGGACGGGCCAAGGATGGCTTTCTCTTCAATTAATCTTGTCAGTTTCCTGTTGACTGTTTTCTCTGCAACTTTGCCTGAGAAGGGGAGGAGCGAGATGGGCTGATAGTTCTTCAGGTCGGTGGGGTCAGCTGTGGGCTTCTTGAGCAGGGGTCTGACTTCTGCGCACTTCCAGTCATCTGGGAAGGTGCCTGTTTTGAAGGTGGTGTTGATGGTGCATTGTAGTTAGGGTGCGATGGCGGCCGTGGTAGATGTGAGATGGCAGGGGTCGGTGGGGGCCCCCAAGTGGATGCTTTTCATGGTCGAGGCGGTGTCTTTGGCAGTGATTGGTGTCCAGTTGGAGATGGTGGGCTGGCTAGTGTTTCTGTGGGGCAGGATCCATCTGTGGCACCTGGTGGATGGTCAATGAAGTTGTCGTAGAGATTTTTGATCTTGAGGTGGAAATAGGTTCCAAGCTTGTCGCAGAGGTCTTGGGATGGGGTGATGTCTGTGGCTTCGCTGCGTGGGTTGGTGAATTCTTGAATGACACTGAAAAGTTCCTTGGAGTTGGCCAGAATTTTGTTGTGGATGAAGTTCCTCTTGGTGGCTCTGATCTGATTGTGGTAGTCTGTCATGGCGTCCTTGAAGGTGGTGTGGTTTTCGGTTATCTTGGTGTTTCTCCAGTTCTTCTCCAGGCATCTGCAGGTGCGTCTGGCTTCTTGGAGAGTGGTGGTGAACTAGGCGACTTTCCAGGGACGTTGTCTGTCAGGGTTGCGTAGTGGGGCGAGCTCGTCTGCGCAGTTGGAGATCCAGGTGTGGAGTTCTCTGGCTGTGTCGTTTACATCGGGTGCCCAGGTTTGGTTGTCTTGGTGAGGGTGGATTTAAGTTGCTCATCGGTGACCTTGCTCCAGTTCCTTCGTGGTGGGCGTGGGGCTGGTTTGGGTGCCTTGGGTTTGTTGATGACAAAGTGTACGCAGTGGTGGTCGGTCCATGGCGGCAGCGTTGTGTGGCTAAATTGGACGTTGTTTCCTGCCGCGAAGATGGGGTCGAGGGTGTGTCCTGCTCTGTGGGTCGGTGTGTTGACGAGTTGTTTAAGTCCGATGCTGGCGAGGGTGTCACGAAGGATAGTGGAGTTGGGGTCGCTGGGGTTGTTGAGGTGTAAGTTCAGGTCTCCAATGAGTATGTAGTTTGTTGAGGCGATGGCGTGGGGTGCGATGAAGTCGGTGATGGTGGTGGCGAAGGGTGTTCGGGGGCCGAGGGTCTGTAGACGAGGGTTCCTTGGAGTGTGGCTTTGGGGGTGGTCTGGATCTGGAAGTGCAGGTGTTTGGCAGAGGGGAAGGTTTCACTGGAGGTGGTGAGGCAGAGGGTGCTCTTGTGGGAGATGGTGAGGCCCCCTCCTGGGTGGTTAGGTAGGTCTTTCCTCTGGATCTTGTATCCGTCTGGGATGGCGGTGCTGATGTCGGGGCGGAGGATGAGTTGGTCCAGGTCTCTTTGAAGAAGGCGATGTTGGGCGAGAGAAAGTCGAGTAGGTTCCAGATTTCCATGGCATGTTTGTGTATGGAGCGTACGTTGAGGGGGATGCATTTTAGGGTGTCGCCGGTGCTGGCATCGGCGGTGTTGAAGGCCGGGGTGACGGTGAGGGTCTGGGGCAGTGGAGGCAGGAGAACTGGCCGTGGGTCATGTTCGGCTAGACCTGTTGGCATTCTCTAAGTCTTCCAGGGTTGAGTGCGAGGAGGGTGGTGGTGTCGTAGTGATGGGTAGTGGGAGATCCAGGGTTCCTGGCGCTGGCCGCGGTCGGGTCACGGATTGGCGTAGATGGGCCTGCCTTTGGCACGACAGCACAGCGGCCGCCATTAAGTAGGGGAGGTAGGAGGGAGGAGAGGCTGGGAGCGGGGAGGAATTCCGGGGGGGAATTCCTGGGGGGAGGTGCCACAGGGGCAGCAGCGGTGAAAGGAACAGGCAGGCACGAGAAAATAAAAACAGTGGTGGAATTAGAGCAAGACACAGATGAGCACAATAACAGTGGCACAACAGGGAAAAATTAAGAAGAAAAAAACGGCTGAGAAAGGTTACAGTAGTTGCAGGCAGTCTGGTCCCAGTTGGAGCGGGCAGCAGGCGCAGGAGCGGGCAGCAGCCTCGAACCTCCCAAGGAGGAGGTCGGGGTCTGGAGGGAAGAGACGGCACAGCGGAGCTGCGGGCAGAGAGTGTACCTAGACTGAGGGTCTGAGGTACACACACACACACGTCGCTAGACACATCCTTGATGTCATTTTTGCTAATCCAGAAATAGTTATCTTTGAAGCGATTACTCCAATCACATGGTCAGACCACCATTTGGTAGCTTGCCAACATAAAACACCACAAATCAACACACCTAAGACTACCTTACATGCATCCACCTATTGACTGTGGAGCAAACTAAATTTTGAATACATAGAAACACAACTAACATCCAACATAGATCTAGACACAATTAATTCTGATCAAAACTTTTTTATAAGTGGCTACAGGAAGTGTTTGATATCCTAATACCACTAAGAGCAACAGAACATGACAAGAAAAAATAAGCACCTTGGAGAAATAAAGGAATAAAAAAGATAAAACAGCAAATTAGAAAGCTGCAATGCACCTGGCTCAAAACAAACAACAATCAAGACAAACTTCACCTATGCAATCTTAACAGAATACACAAGTCAACAATCAAAAAAGCTAAAAATAAAAGGTACTATTAAGACAGAATTCAAAATGCTAAATGTGCAAATAAAGAATTTTATAAAATGCACACTGATTTTTCATAAACCGAAATGTATGGAAGGCATGGAAGGAACTCATCCCATTTCTCAAGAATTCACTGAAAAACTGGCAAATCATTACACTACCAAAGCACTACCAAAGCAGATACTTTGAGCTACTATTTAAAACAAAAGAAAACCACCAGCATCAATCATTTTCCAAAACTCCCCTCCAAGAGTAGGCTAACCCAGCCTCTGCATTCCCTCAAACGGTTGTATGACACAACCATGCATGCCTAAACCTGCATGCTTTTACCACGCGGTCTTTATGCAGACTTTGTCTTTATCAAGCATGCCTTTACAATGGATTTCGTTGTAATGGGATGATTGGTAAAGGTATATGTGTGGTAAAGATCCCACCCTAGCCACCCTTGCCCTGAGCTAAAATATCAGCCCTCCTGCATTGTAGTCTATCTGCCCCAGCCCTATTAACTACCCTGACCCCCTATTTTGAGCCCTAAAAACTGGCCCCCGCAGCCCAAAAAAAGGACCTGACCCCAGCCCAGAGCGCTAAAAACTGCTCCCAGTCCTGGAAACTGCCCCTTTCCCCCATGCACTGAGCCCTAAAATTCATCCCACTGCCCTAAAAACGAACCTGACCCCGACCCCAGCCCTCCGCCCTGAGCCCTAAAACCAGCCCTGACCCTATAAACCTCCCATTACTCCCCCCAGCCCCAGCCCAACTTATCAAGCCACATCCTAGTCCTTCTTCCTGCTGCGATCAGTCCGGTTCCTCCCCCCACACATCAACTCACACAGCTAGAACACCGACTTCCATAACCGCGCATATGTGTCGTTAAGGCAAGCGTTGTTCAGCTTGTGGGTAAATGGCAGACGTGCTTAGAGCCAAACTGTTAAGGCTGTTTCTCCTTCAAATAAATATCACAAAGAGAATTTATGGATCTGGTCAAGGCAGGCGGGCCAGACGGCTCCCCTTCTGACTCTTGCTCACCACAAATCTATAACTTAGGGAATCTTTCCAGAAGGCCTCAAAAAGCTATACATATGCCAATTATTAAAGACTACTAACCTGAACCCGCATGACCCTGACAATGACAGACCAATTACTAATGGACCTTTTTGAGCAAACTGATAGAAAGAGCAGCCTTCACCCATATGTCACAATTCATAGAAGATAACTCCATACTTTCAGGCTATCGAACAGGATTGTGCCCAGGAAGAGGCACATATTCTGCCCTAATCTTTATCTGGGATAACCTTAAAAACACAGTAGACTGGAACTGGGTTGCTGCACTACTTTTCTTGGACCTCTCAGCTGCCATCGACACAGTTGACCTTGACGCTCTAATGCAAAGTCTCTACGAAGTCAGCACAGATAGGACTGCTATCGACTGGATCACATCCTACCTTCAAGACAGAACATACGTCATCCATTCACCACTTTTCTCGACCAAACCGTACATCACAAGAGCAGGGGTCCCCCAAGGCTCTATCATCTCACCCATGCTTTTCAACACCTTCATGAAGATATTACCGGCAATGAGCAATGAATTTCACCTTAGATGCTATAACTATGCAGATGACACACAAATACTCCTTAAACTGGAAAACCCCAAAGACATTGGAAACTCACTAATCTTTAGTTGCCTTAGAGCCATTGATCAGTGCATGAGAGTGATCTCAAATTGAATGATTCCAAAACAGAAATTCTCACATCTGGTGATTGGAAACATTATGACCCACTTCCTATAGTACCTAAGGAAGTAAGAAACCTTGGAATTACCAGTGATTCCAAGTTGACAATGAATGCCCAAGTGGAAAAATTAGCACGACGATGCTTCATCACCATGAAAACACTGCAACGCATCTTACCCCACCTGGGTTTTTTCATACCAGGACCAGACTACTATCTCCCTTGTACTGTCTAAACTTGGTTACGCTAATGGCCTTTACCATGGTTCATTCTTATCAACTATGAAAAGACTATAACGGATTCAGAGCTCTGCTGCCAGACTACTCCTACGTGTAAAGCCCCTTCTTTATTGGCCTTACATTGGTTATCGGTTGCCAGAAGATCCACCTACAAGCTGCTTTGTATCACCCACAAAGCAATACATGGAACAGGACCACTTTGCATCAGGAATAAAATCACCAAATACGTTCAACAAAGAAACCTCCGCTCAAGGTTTGGCACCTCGCCTCAAAACACCACCATACAAAATAAAAACCATAGGTGGTACATCTTCCTCTGTTCAAGCAGACAAACTACGAAGTTCATTTCTCCAAAACATAAGATCCACGGACAACTATCTTACCTTCAGAAGACTACTTAGGAGTTGGCTCTTTCCTACATAACAACCATAATCAAACTTAATGTAGAGCAGAATTTGTGTTTGTAAACATTTATAACTTGATTATATGTATGTATCTAGGTATGTATATTTCCTTGTACACATATGTATAATAACTATGGTTTTAAAATATATAGATATTCTTTAGGTCTGCTTAGGAAATGTATATACTACTTACAGATATATATATATATATATATATATATATATATATATATATATATATATATATATATATATATATATATATATATATATATTACCTACTGGCGGTCGCCAGTAGGTAGTTATAGTTAGGACCACGTTTCCATAGGAAATCCGCAACATTCTATTTTAAATAACTTTGGCGCCGGTCGACGAATCCTCGCGAATTTTTCAAAATAGGTGGGGCGCTACGCTCCGCTCCTACCCTGAAAGTCTCGGGGGGATTCGTCAAGCGGGGGCTGAGATAAAAGGGGGGTCCCAAAACGCGTTTTTCCCATGCATTTTTCCATAGGACCTTTAGACAGGGCTACAGCCCGAACGGCTGAACAGAATTAATAGAAATTTGGCAGAGAGGTAGTCCTCAGGTCGAGGAAGTGCCTTTTGTAGGTTTGGTGTAAATCTGTTCAGTAGATTCTGAGAAAATAGCCTTTAAATCAATATATATATCTGAGCCAGCTTACGGTGCGCTTACGGTACGCTTACCGTACGCGTACGGTGGCGTGCGCGAGCGCGATTCTGATTGGCTCTTAGATCTTAGTAAACATTCGAATCGGCCGAAACCAGGAAGCGGCGGCCGCCATTTTCTCTCTCGCACTGAGAGTGATGTTTAAAATATAAAGCACAAAAACATGTAAAGGGGCTGTTTAGACAGCTCCCACACACATAGCAATGTTGAGGGAGTCCCCAAAGATCCCCCAAGGCCAAAAACGGAATTTTTATTTTTTCGCTAATTTCGCCGATTACGCTTACCGTACGCGAACGGTAAAAAATTATTAAAAAAAAAAAATTATCCACACTCTCCCCACCCCGTGTGGAATTGGAGCCCGAAGGGCACCAATTGTGCATGGCTTATTAAAGATGAGTTAAACTCAAATATTAAAAAAAATAAAAATAAAAAAAATAATTATCCACACTCTCTCCACCCCGTGTGCAAATGGTGCCCGAAGGGCACCATTTGTGCATGGCTTATAACATATACGAAAAATTTAAATATTACCTTTCAAAACGAAGTGCATCATATGTCCTCCATGTGCGCACGGTGCGCGAAGCGCATCGTGCGTACATGGCCCATCTAGCGTAACGTGCGCACGCGGTGCGCGTAGCGCACCGCGTGCCCACCGTGCGTGCACGGCACTAACTGCGTAAAGTGGGCGCGTGGTGCGCGAAGCGCACCGTGCGCGCACGGAACGAACTGCGTTAAGTGGGCACGCACGCCACGAATGGCGTAAAGTAACTTAGCATTTAAAAAACCGTACAAATTCACTGAAAAAACCATAGGTTTCACACACGTTATAGTTAGGAATTAGCATTTAAAAAACCTTGTAAATTCACTGAAAAAACCATAGGTTTCACACATGTTATAGTTAGCGGAAATTTTACTAATAAAAAACCAATGAAATTCCCCCGTTATAGTTAGTGCAGGCAACTATAACTCACGTGACCGCAATCTTCTGCTGATGACATATGTGTCTTTATGAAAAAAAAATATTTGTAATATATGTATAGCTAAAAATGTATGGAAGAAGACATGGGCAAATAAGTGTCTAAATACAGTATTAGCATCAGCAGAGGATTGCGGTCGCGTGAGTTATAGTTGCCTGCACTAACTATAACGGGGGAATTTCATTGGTTTTTTATCAGTAAAATTTCCGCTAACTATAACATGTGTGAAACCTATGGTTTTTTCAGTGAATATATATATATATATATATATATATATATATATATGTATATATATATATATATATATATGTGTATCTATGCTTAACATGTGAGTCGGGCACTGCCTTAAATGTTTTATTCATCTATTACAATATGTAAAAAATATCATAACCATTTATCGGCAAGTTGTTTACTGTTTAAATATTGAGGTAAAGATAGAATTAAATAAGGGAACAGAAATATATATATATATATGGATATATCCTCAATACCGTGTTGTGAATTCGGCAATCCTCCGGACATCAACAAAACTAGGTACACAGACCTCGGTAAAGTGCCAAATATAATTTATTGCCAAAAGTAATAGCCATAACGTTTCGGCTCACATATGTATAGATATATATATATAAGAAAACTCCATCTCACAAGCTGAAGAGGTGTCCTCAAAAAACGGAAGCAGACCCAAGGTGCGGTGAAAAAATCCAATAATTTATTTAAATATAAAAGACACCACCGCCGCCATTACGCGTTTCAGCCCGTCACAGGCCTTTTTTTAACCCCTTGTGTGCAGGTTTATTTCCCCCGCTGTGCGGGAGATATAAACGGTGGGCGGAATTACGACGGCTCCCGGCCGTCGTGCTTACACGCCCACCGTAATGCACGACGGCCGGGAGCCGTTGTGCGCACACAAGGGCTTAAAAAAAATAGATTTAAACAGTGTTTCAAGTACAGCACAGCATGAAAGTCTGAGTTTGTCCAATACTTATAGGTAATGTTTATATTATTCTATGCCTAAAGTGTTTATAAGTCACTACATAGTTTTCACGTAAGTTATTCGATTAGATACTTATGGGTCCCTGTTTTCATTCGTCTATCACAATATGTAAATATTATCATAGCTATTTTATCTACAAGTGCTAAACTATTGAAATATTGAGGAAAGGATAACAAAAATTTAAATTACTTCAAGTACAGATACACTTGAAAACCTGAGTTTGTACAATACAAAATTATGCTTCCATTCTGCCCTCTAAATTTAGAACATCTCAAAATGGCGTCCCTCAGGGATCTTCACTCAGTCCAATTTTGTTCAATGTCTATATTAATCCATTTATCTCTCTCATCAAATCCTTTGAGATTAAAGTTATCAATTATGCAGACGATATTCAACAGATTCTTTCACTTAACAACTACCAGTTGGATTCTATCAGTAATTTTCAGGCTTGCATGCTAGACATTTCTAATCGGATGAGTGTGAATTCCCTGAAGCTTAATAGAGGTAAAACTAAGCTTCTCTGCTGTTACCCCAGTAAAATTACAGTATCTGTAGCCTCCAATTTTTTACCTTTGCCCACAGAGACCGCTCTTGGTGCCTCAACTAAGGTCCGAAATCTTGGAGGGATGCTGGATGGCAATCTCTCACTTGAGAAGCATGTGAATGGAGTAGTAGGGGTTTGCTTTGCTCTTGTTTCGGGTCTGAGGAAACTGTTACCAATGCTGCCTGCCCAACCAAGATCCCTAATTTTCAGGTGCATAGTACTCAGCTGGACTACTGTAATGCCCTCCTCCTGAGAGCCCCTATCTACCGGATCAGGAAATTGGAATGAGTTCAAGTGGTTACAGCTAAACTAATGTTAAATAGACCTCAGAACTCTTTTGCCTCTGGTACTCTTGGAGAACTTCATTCGCTACCCATTGAACAGAGGATTATCTTCAAATCACTCAATTGTTTTCATAGCTCTTCAAAATAAAGGTCCAAAACTACTGCAGGCTAGACTGAGTGAATACACCCCAGGAAGGTCGCTACGTTCGGCCACACTTCATTTTGTCCAAGAACAGAGATCGTCAAAGAGGATGTGCCTTTACTGTTAAAGCTGCACAATTATGGAATAAGTTACCATCCCATGTAAGATCTCAGACCGACCTGCTTAAGGTCAGGAAGGCCCTTAAAACATGGCTCTTCTCTATCTAACACTGGTACATTTTCTACTGTATCCTTTTATCTATCTCTGCCTCTTTTTGATAATTTTTTAGCACATTAGAGTCATGATACCATTCTGGACACAGTGCGCTCTACAAATAACCAATACAAATGCAAATACAAAATCTTAACATATTATCTTCTTTATGCATATACACCCTTTCTGTGCAGTTATGTATCTATATATTTATTACTTTATTCCTACTGTAGAAGAATAACAAAAGAAATATACATGTATCCCCTTTCTATGTAGTTACACATCTCTAAATGTATTACGTTACTCCTACTTTAGAAGAAGAGAACAAGAAAAAAAACCTTGACCCTCTCCAATGCACTACTGTCTCACCTTATACCTCTCTCAATATATCCTCTACCTCCAATCTCTGACTCATCCCAAATCTCATTCTACTACTATGATCTTCAAAACAAACCTTTATAGACCCTTCCCCCCTCTAGCCCTCCTTGGCTCACTCAAAACCCTATTTTACTGCTATGATCTCCCAAGCAACCCTTTCTAAATGCATCCTTCATGTATCCCAAACCTCATTTTACTACTATTTCCGTAATCCCTTTCTAGAGACTTGTTCCATCTCCATCTCTCCTTTTACTCATCCCAAGCCAGTCTTACTAGTATGATCTCCCAAATAACACCTTCTATACTCTTCCCTCTTGTACCCCGCCATTATCCTATCCAATCCAACTGCTAGACTCACATGTCCACCACTCAAAGTTACATATATTTTCCTATACTAACCGACCACTAATCCTTTTTGTGTTCTAGAGTAGCATGCTACTCGCCGATAAGCGCTTCAACACCTCCTCAGGGGTAGAAAGCACTGTATAAATACAATTACATTTACAATTGGTTAGGTAACGTTAGCTTTGACTTGGGCAGTCAGAATATTAATGTCAGCTAGCTTTACCCTCTTTTGCCAGCCTTGCGTTAAACATCATGCTTTATATGTCCTAAGAGGGGCAGCACTACCTTTTCATATTATATTGCCAGTAGGTTCCCGTAAAAGCTTAATCAAGAATTGTTCTAAGTAATTGAGCATTACAGCCCAAGTCCAAGTGACTCTAAATTGTTATTTACTACCTGTCCTTGCTTACTCAGATATTTAGAAGCACAAGCTATGACATCTCGTATACAAAGGCTTGCTCATCATACCCTTGAGGTATAGACAAGGAGTTGTTAAATGGCCTTGAGTGAATAATCACAGTACAGTTGTCATAAAAGCTTTGGTTTCTTGGACTACACACACACAAACAGCAATTAACTTCCAAGACACACACTGCATTCCTTGATAAAGGTAGTCTACTGCAGCTGTAAAATGACCTAATATACTACTGTAAAAACAGCTTAAGCTAGGTTGAAGGTAAGGGGAGCGTGTATTTCAAACCAGGAATAAACACACCAGGTAAATGTCCTTTTCAAACCAGGAACAAACACACCAGACAAATGTCCTGCAATGTAATTGCACAGATATAGGAAATACATTCAACTTTTAAAAAAGCATTAATAGCTACAAAGGTCTACAATTAGACAATCAATTGCGAATTACATTTAAAAATAAGTGATGCCAATGGGGGAGATAATAGGATTTCATATTTTTAAAGCACACCAAATAAATTCTGCATTTGTCAGCCAGCTACAAAACAACTGAAAACATAGTTGTATCACAAGTAAATAAATCACTGTTCAAGGAAGTTCAACACTTACCTCCATTGTATAATTCTGTGTACATTTGAAGGCCTTTCTGGTACTTGTAGTCAGGCAAGTGAGACATGTCCACCGCTCAAACTAATTTCATATTTCCCTATATTAACTTCCCCAGTAATTCTGCTTGGATTCTGGAGTAGCATGCTACCCTCCGAAAAGCACTTCAACACCTCATCAAGGGTAGCAAGTGCTATATAAATTAAAACCCTTCCTTCACTATCCTTTTCAATTCAAATAACAGACCATCATATCACTGCTCAAATTAATTTCATATTTCACTGTACTAATTCACCACTAATCCTTTATGGGTTCCGCAGTAACATGCTACTCGCCGAAAAAGTGCTTTGACGCCTTGTCAGGGGTAGAAAGTGTAATATAAATGCAATTACAATACAATAATGGGAAAATCCAAACTAGAGAGTAGAAAATGGAAGAAGAAGCATGGCCATGCCAGTTACTCACGCATGGCGAGACCACTTGAGATCTATGAATTACTGCTTATGCCAGCATAAGACAAAGATCTCTGCCTCCACACATCTGGCACAGTACAACTTAAGGCCGCTCACACCTGCAATGGACAATCCGACATTTCTAAATTCCTCACACTGGGCACAGTAATCTTGTAAGCCTCACTGTGGCCAAGAATCAATCAACAAACTGGGAAGTACTCACATCAGGCACTGGACAGCTGGGAATATGTGAGGTACTCACATCTGTCACAGTACATTCTGGAATTTTTGAACAGACGTCACCGTGAGATCTCTGGTCATCTCAGACCAAGCACCGGACGACCACAAGTGTCTTAACTACACTTATCTCACATATGAAACGTGAGACTCTTGAACCATTAACATCCAAAGTGAGACAACTTGATATCCCTGAACTGCTCACACCTAACCTGGGACATTATGAGAACTCTCGGGTACTCACACCAGAAATGAGAAACGTGATATATCAGAGGTACTCGCAATACAATATTTCCAAAACACAATTGGCACTGAAACATGGACACCAATACACAAATGGCATATTGACAAACTTACCAACCAGGTGACAGGATTTTTGGAGGCTGTACCAGCGGCACCTAAGGGAGCTGTCCACCTCGTAGCCCACAAGAGTGGTGCAGATGCCGTCAGCCACCTGGCCCAGGAGGACCAGGACCCCCCGTGTAGGTGGTGTTGAAGCCCAGTTCCGAGTGGTAGTAGAGCAGAAAGTAGGTGAACCACATGGAAGCGCACAGGTCATTCAGGAAGTGGCCGATGGAGTAACTCAGCCGCTGCGGCAGCGGCATGGAGTCCTGGTCCGCCATGGTCTGGTCTGTGCTACCTGGTGGCTGTCACACCAGCTGGAGGATGGTCATGTGAGGTGCGCTGACAGGAAGGGACTGGCTTTTAGCTATTTCCCCCTCTGTTTTAATTTTTATTTATCATTAAGTGCCCCTCATGCAAACTCTTTATAGCCTGGTGGGTGCGATGGCTCACCACTCGTTTCATAAACATCCGGCCGGCTCTACTTGACTTTCCACTCTAACCTAAAATAGCCGCAATACACTGAGGCCATAAAAATAAGCTGTCGCCATTGCGCAAATGAAGAAAAAAGTGCTTACCGACTAATTGAAGGAGACAGTATAACGCCCCAAGTACAAGATCCAGTCGTGATGGTCTGTCCCAAAAGGAGACAGGGCGGTTACAAAGAGGGACTAAGAAGCCTCATTATCAATAGGAAGCCAGCATTTACCATGGACGATGATGCTATCCAATGAAAAATATGGGCGGGGCTTCCACATCATTTCTAAAAAATACAGCATGCCTCTCAAAGTGAGCAGCGAATGCGCTGCAACGCTAGGCTCAACCTAAAAAGGCTTTGGCTAAAATGAAAACAATTTTTGTCTTGAATTTAAAAAAACATGCATTAACATAGTAGTCAATGGGATTGAGTGAACTACTTTGTGTGTGGATTTGCACCCCGTGAAACAACAGACTTCGATTTTTAGCCAATAAATGGCCGAAGTGATCTGACCCATTGCCCCATGGTGTATGCTGAAGCAGACGGATGAAAATGTAAATGACACAACATCTCAATAGATGAACAGGGATAGCTGGAAGCACCTGCCGGGTGTTCGGCATCCAAGGTGAAATTGTAAAAGTGAATTTGTTTGGAATGCTAGAACCGCCGCTGGGAGAGCCTGTCGATCATATAGGTCGTGGATTATGCAAATCTAAGCTTTTCTGCCATATGATGGACACCCGCAGGATCTCTGCTTATTACAACCAGTGGCAGGCGAGGGCTATGTGCACAATGGAGACATGGCTGCACATGTTTAATAAAGACTGGCAACATTACAAGGGTTTCATCTTAAGCAAAGACTGGGAATAGCGCTGTTTGGCTTATTGGAGCAAGATGCCTTATGGGACATTGAGGCCCGGATGTGAACAAAAAATTATTGAAATGCCGAAGCAGTTGGTTCCACGCCTGAGAAACAGGATATTGCCATCCATTGGCTGCAATTCCACCAATATCAGTAGCAGCTGGATATTTTAACAAACTGCCCACTGTGCTTGAAATGAAATGATTTTATTGCACTGAAGAAGGCATTACGCCGAAACGTGTCTGCAGGAAGAAATAATTTTTAATCATCCTGCTCGGACCTGTGTGTTAGTTGTTGTGTAACAAGAACGGGTCTCACCACCCTTCCACAGAAGCACCTACTTAGTGTTCGGAATCCGGGGTCAAATCTTGAAAGTGGATATATATATATATATATATATAAATTCTACAGTTATAGTTACCTCTTAATTGTATGTTTTATGCACCAGTTATGCACTTCTTTCTATCTTATTTGTGCCAAATGACTTAAACTACACAACCATAACAAATTCAAAACTTTAACAAGCTTACATTAGAGAGACATACAACTGAATAGGGTTAATCATACAAGCGTAGACTATAGTCACGTACAGTGAAGTGTGGTTTAGTGCAGTGGGGCAGAATGTAGCCTAATTCAAAATAGCGTACAGTCTATTGTGGTACAGTTCAGTGGTGTATAATGCATTTCAGTACAATGTAGTGGTACAGATTGTAGTACCTTACTCTGGAATAGCGTACACTCCAGTAGTTTATCATCAGGTGGGCCATAATAAAATAGCATATAGTGAAATCATGTAAATTGCATTAGGGTACAGTGGAATAGCGTAGAGTTGTGTGCAGGACAGTTTAGGGCTGTCCAGTAAAGTAGCATACACAATATTGTAATAGCATATAGTGGGAAACAGTATAATATCTTAGAGTATAGTTGTGTACATTGCAATGGCGTACAGTCCAGTTGGGTTGGGTAGAGTAGAGTAATGTACAGTGAATTAGCATAGAATGTAGTTGCGTACTGTAGGAATGTAGGATCCTTCTGCATGGTTACCCCCACTTTTTGCCTGGTGTTATGCTGGTTTTTGACTAGTCTGACTGGGTTTCTGCTAATCAGGACCCCAGTCTATCTACTTTCTCTGTAAACTGTTGTGTTCAGTACTGAGGTACATCCAAGATTGGGTACCGGGGTTCACTTGCCAGTCCCTAGAATATGGTACAACTGTACTCAGGGCATAGGTACCCCATAGGTCCCCCGTGGGCTGAAGCATGTATTATGCCACCCATGAGAGACCATTCAAAATGGAACGACAGGCCTACCATTGCAGCCTGTGTAAGTTGGTGTTTGCACCACTTACTAAAGATATAGGTTTACTATATCTAAGGGTCACTGCACTTAAAACCTATAAGTCACCCTCATAGCAGGCCTTTACAATCCTGAAAGCAGGGTGCTTGGTTCTAAGTGAGAGAGTGCCCCTGCATGAGCAGGACACCCCTGCAGCCTACAGAGTACATTCTCCCGGGTTGTCAGTGAAGCAGCCATATACGATATAGAGGGGCACCACATAATTACGCAATGACCATCTCGAAACTGGCTGAAACTAATCCTATCATGTTTGGTATCAAACATGTTGGAATCATAACCCCACACCGTAAACAGTGTGGGAGGTATGATTCCAAGCACTGGAAGAGCCATCCTAAGGCTCTCAGTGTTCCTGGTACCAGCCTTCTAGTCCCGGACAGCACAAAATGGTTGCTGCTGACCAGAGACACATTTCTGCCCTCCTGCTCCTGTGCCAAGCTCAAGCAGGGGAAGGCAGAACAATAGGCATCCTGTCACAGGGAGGTGTAACCACCTCCCAGATAAGATTTAGTGTATTGGTGCTGGGTGGGTGCACTTGCCAGCGCCTAAAAGTCTGCATGAGGGGTACATTTGGTGTCCCTGTGCATAGTCCAGTTCAAAACCAGTCCTGGGAGTGGTTGGCTCCCACTCTAGCATGAAACTGGACAAAGGATATGAGTAACCTCCTCCCTGTGCAGACCCTCCCTGGGAGGGTCCCCTGAATCTCCCCAACCCTTTCCCTAGGATAATTAAGGGCTTATCTGGGTGTAGGTCCCTAGATTTGTTGTGGGAAAAGATTCTGATCCAATGCCACTTCACTTCTACCGTCTGGTAACTCTGGACTTCGTAAGGGCCTGACTTCCTCTCCCTGCTTGTCTGCTGCAATGTCTGTGGCTGTGCTTCATACAGAAACCCTCCAAGGCCTGTGGAGCATCAAAGACACTTGAAGGAATCTCCCTTGGAGTGAAAGAGTCACTCCCCTGCATTCACAGGCACCGCAACACTGCTGACTGGTCTGCTGATCCCAAGCTCCTACAGACTCCAAAGAGTTCAACAACACAGGAGGTGGTTTTCTACATCCCTTGAGACGTGAGCAGTCCTCTCACCACGTTTGAGGTCAGTCTCCATCGCCGGGGCTGCAATACCCAAAGCCCTGTGCACAGCGTACTTTTGCAAATGCATGTACTTTTTGGCAATTCTGTGACAATTGCAAGTGCATGTACTTGTTGGCAATTCTGTGACAAGTGCATTGGGCTCCAAGTAGCCTTGCCCTCTTGCAAAGATATTCAGTCACCTCGCACCGAGTGCTCAATGGCCTCTGGTTTTGTAAAGCTGCACAAGTTCCTCCTGTGACTCCAGTGTCTTTGACCTGCGGGTCCTGTTGAGGGTCAATTACATATTCTTTAGGCTTTCCTGATTGCTCTGGGCTTGCCCTGACTCCTCTGCTTTTGGTGAGTCTCCTGGACCTTGCTGGTCCTCTCCCTGCAACTTCTTGACATCCTGCGTGGGTTGTTTTGCTAAGACTTGTTGGTGCTCCTGCTAGACACCGACCCCTCAGCACTCAACATCCTTTATGGGAAAGCTTGAGTCCGGCTCCTGGTCATCCTCAGCATCTCCTGGTCCCCACTGCTGCAGAGTCAAGATCACCAACATCACTCCTGAAGCACCTGACATCGGTGGGCATTCGTCTACTGAGCCCTGGTCACTCCAAAGTGACCCAGACTCTATCCCCTCTGCTTTCAGGTACTCTTCATCCAGAATCCACATTTGGATTCCCATGGACACTTTCTCCTCTACCAGCAGCGGTACTTTACTGAAGTCCTCCGTTGGAATCAACTGCGGTTTCTGAAACCACTTCATCCCTATGCACTCGGCTTCCCTGGTGTAGGTAATGTGGGAACTTGTGGGGTGGCTCTCCAACTTTCTGTCTCCTGCGGAGTTTCTTCAGGGTCCACTGGAAAGGGTCCTTAATCTTTAAAAATCCAACTGCAACCTACACGTAGAGTTGTACGGAGCCCGTGCTCGCGTTCTCACGCTGAATGTGCCCTCCGTAGGCTCCCTGTCTACTTACCTTGGGTGGTTCCTTGGGTTCCGAGCAATTCTACAGCCTCTCAACATTGTCCTGACTCGAGTCGTGGTGCTTATTCCACTTTCTTAGTATATGGTTTGGTTATTCCCCTGGGGCCCACTGTGTATAAGTGCTATTTACTGTGATTTCTTTGCGATAGTATTGTGTACTTTGTGTATATCTCCGTGTACCAGAGAGTATTATATAATAAGTACATATTTTTATGATTACCTTGTGTGGTTCTCTTTCATTTAATCTATACTGTAAGATTGCATGCTGGCAAAACAAGCTGCTTTACACTCCTTCAAGACTAAGCCTGAAGGCTGCTCTCCACAGCTACCACTTAGAGAGCTTTCTGTGGTTGTTGAAGACCTCTTAAATCACCATAAGGGTTGTCTGGACTAGTGCAAGGTGCCCACTTTAATTAGTGGACATCATGTACCAGGCCAGCTTCTCACACAAATACTGTAGTTCTGTGTGGAGCAGCATACAGCAAACTGCGTACAGTGTAATGACGTAAAGTGAACAGTTTAAGGGTGGAGTTGCATAAAATGGAGTGTGTAAATTAAAGGAAATGTAGTGTTATAGCGTGTCAAAAGATGCAAATGTTTTCTTTCCAAAATATCTAAAGGTTTTATTACAAGTCTTGCGGTAGACAAACCACTAGACTTGCAGGTCGCAGTGCTGGCGGTCTTCCGCCCGCCTCATTATGACCAGGGTGGTCGGGCTGCCCTGGGACCACTGCATCCACGAGGGATCAGAGATCCCTAGCAGTGGGACCGCCAGGAAACGTGTGGCAGTGAGGAAACGAAAGGGCCCTAGAGGGCACTCTGTTGCCTCTCGCCATTTGTTTGCACACTGCGGGGCACAACATGTTCCCCCCTGTGTGCATGCACACCTGTTCCTGTATGGTATGGACTGCAGCAGTCCATGCCGTGCAGGTACTGCTTTTGACATTCCCATTGCAGTGTCTATTTCTTAGGCACTGGCCTGGAAATTCCAAATAACCACCCACCATACAGGAGAAAACTCAAAATCTGGCGGGCTGTTTGTACAAGGGTTTGGTGATGCAGGAGTGGGGCGGTCTTGCTGCCACATCATCAAACTCATAATAAGGCCCTAAATGTTGTGGGGGTTCAAAAACATGCATAAATTCTATGTATTTAAAATAAATTGTTTTACTGTGCGTATTGCAAAATCCATCATTTGGATTTTGTTAAAACTTGCCTGGATTAGATATTATATTGTGCAGATGCTTATTTGGGGCAGTGCAGGTAAGTAGTGCAACTACTTTATAATTTTTATTTTATTTTATTTTAAATGCATTATACACCACTGGACTGTACCACAATAGACTACGCTATTTTGATTTAGAGAATACCAGGTCTATCTGGAATTATCGTCTTACTCCCTAACGTATTCTCATTACGAATCGGCTTCACTTTCCACGTTTTATTCACGCATTTTAATAGTAACTCACTTTTACTCTGCGTGACACGCAACACCATTATGCACTTGAGTTCAGAGCTTGGCACTTTCTATTTTTAACTTCTTTTTTTTTTTTTAATCGGTCACTTAACAGTTACCTACATTAAGGAGGATTTCTATCCTCTTGAATCATTGAATTTTGTGTTCATTTCTGCAGAATGATTTCTCTGAAGAAGGGCTTCGATCTGAAATGCATCGGAAACATGAGAACTTCAAATGAAATTGAATTGTGAATGTTTCACAACAAAAATTGTTGTGTATAAAGAAAATTTCGTAATTACACCAATCCATAAGTGAGGTGCAACATTGTGGAATGAATTAAAAAAGAAGATTTTTTCAAAAAGACTTTCTATAAATTTTATTGGAAATTTTGATGGAAATTTAAAAACTCAAATCAAGGGCCTTCAACCCTAAGGAGTGCAAAGTGGGGACGCTGTCAATGGTTCAAACAGCGCACTTTCCAGGATTGTTCACCTCAGACATTCCTTCACGGATCCTTCTAAGTATGGCAGGAGCAGTGTGCAGCTTTCTGGCTGTCCACTTCACCGACCCAAATATGCATTTACTTTGGACCAGGTTAGGCGAAAGAATAAGGTCTCCCTATGCAGTGGACACTGTCATACTAGATATCTTTAGACTTAACAACTTTCCCCATCTCTCTTTCTGCCATGGCGTCTTTTAGGCATTAAACTATCTTTCTATAAATATGTTCTCCGCATACCATGGGTTCTCCATTGCAACATGTGACACATTCCACCTATCCCCTGGCGTCCGAGGAAGCAACAGTAAAGATTGCTTTGCCTCATTTCTGTCACACATTGTGATTATGGGAAGGAGTGGAAAGGTATTCACTCTAGGATGCCCTGCAAGAGGCAAGAACAGTCAGCAATACTCACAAGGGTAGCAGGTAAAATCCCAGCATCGAGTTGGATACATAGATTGCAGATAGAAAGCACACAGACCCCATCTCTCTGTAGGGCACCATTCGGAAACTGAAATAGGATGCACTTGCAGCTACCTCAACAGTGTAGGACAAAGACTAGACTTCAACCCAGAGGGGACGGTGAGCAGTGAGGTGGTGTCTGTGTGCTTTCTATCTGTAGTCCTTGAATAGGACTCAATGCTGTGATTTTTCCAGCTATCTCTGTCAGTATTATTGACTGTTCTGGCCTCTTGCAGGGCATCCTAGAGTGAATATCTGTCCACTACTTTGTATAATCTCAGTCTGTGACAGATTGCTGAAAGTCATGAGACTGAGTTGGATGTAGGTATGCGTGCATGGGTGTGTGAATTGGGACGTACATACACAGGCATAGCTAGAAATCAACTGAGTTTTTCACTAAGAAATGGGTATGGTATTATTCAAGATCACCTACAAAAAGCAGATGGGTTCCTGGAGAGACCACAGAGTTCCTTTCACAGTTTTGCTTCACTCGAAGAGTAATTTGGAACTTCACCTATCCATGGTGGGAAACTTTGGCATTGCGTACATGTAAAGCACAAGTCCTTATGAGGTCAACAGTGGTAATTGTAGTATCAGCACCAAGAGGGCTGAATAGCACAGGAAGACCTGCTTGGGACAATTCTTTGGTAACAATCCATGTTAACAAATCCAGCACAGATTTCACGGCTAATTTAAATGGTCTAACAAACCCATCAGAAAAGGAAAAATAACCACCAATGACATCTTGTAACAGGCCCTGATCACCAAAGGACACATTGGTACCTTTGTGTACTAATCTCCGTCAAGAATGACCACCACTCAAGAAGCATAGGAGAGGAAAAAACTTGGAACACCTTGACAACAATCATAAAACAATTTTGGTGGGTGCAATTACATGTCTTCAGAGCCAGCTTTAGCACTGGCTGTGCCCTGTGCAACAATGATTGTTGGCGCCCCCCACGGGCACCCCTCACTACCACCCTTTAAGAGTGCCCCCTCAAGCCTCCATAACCACTCTCTCTCAGATGTATTTAATTAGTTATATAGCACCACCTATACCAGTGTAGGGTGTCAGAGCACTTTACACCACACACACATTACACCAAAACAATGAATCATATGTGTGTAAATCAGTGTATAGGAAATGTTACATAAGTCAGAAGACTACCAGGTGAGTCACATGTCATCCATACTGGTAGACAGTATAGTTTAAGAGTGCTTGGTCTGGAGAAGCTCAGACTCAGAATTTAAAACAGAACCCCATGGTTGGGGGTTACATTCAATATTAAGTTTTTCTTTACTAGAAATGAACACTTTGAAACATTAGAGTAATGAAAGACCGAGGGAAAAAATCCTAATTCTCTAATCTATACCTTGCAGTTTCATGCAGCTCTTTGATTACAGTTATTAGATCACTGTTCCATGTTAGGATTTTAAAATCTACACTGCTAGTAACAAAACGATCTCTTTGACAAAAGCACTGACCTATTTAAACTATATGCACTTTGTGATCTGCATGGTACACGTTCTTTGCGGCAGGCATCTTAACCTTATGTACTACCATAAAATGAGTTAAAACTTCCACTAGACAAAACTCCATCTCTCTCCAGGAAGAACATTATTCACCAGAGTTATCTTGACATGTTTATTGTTGTATGAAAATTGCCGGAGGCCAGCAATGCAGTAGCAGGTGCTTTTAAAACCATAAAATACTTCCAAACAGGGCGCCCCTTCGAAGAGTCAGTGCCCGGTGCGGTGGCACCTGTTGCACCGCCCTAGAGCTGACCCTGCATGTCCTTGGTGGCAGGGCCGGCTTTAGGGCAGTTTAACTAGTGTAGCTGCACGAGGCGCTGACCTGTGGAGGGGGGGCTGACCTCAGGGGGTGTGCTGTGTTTAGCAATAACTTATGATTGGAGAGATGAGGGGCACTTTTGCCAGGTGGTAGTAAGAGAATCCAAGGAGGAGGTCATGTGGGGTGGGGAGCCAAAAATGATTGTCGCACCGGGCATCAAAAAGCACTAAAGCCGGCCCTGCTTGATGGCCAGAAATACAATATGTAGTGCAGCGTACCTTAAAAACAGATTTTTGGAGGTAGTAATGCATTAAAAGAATTTTTGTGCAAATTTGTTCTGCTACGTTTTGTTAGGAGAATGATTTGTATTTTTTGCTGATATATTTTTGTGCTGTAATGTTTCACTATTGTTGTGTTGATCTGCAGTGTTCTGTTGCTCTTTTATTTCCCTCTTTTGCTGTGTTGTACTGTTATGTTTTTGTTGTGTTGTTAGGACTTCCTGTGCTCACATTACTCAGAGGTAAGAAGCAACGTTTCTGAATGAACATGCAAGTGTTGCACGTCAATAATTAAATTAGGATAATGTTGTTTTTAAATGTTGATAAGGTGACTGGCCCTCATTAAGTCATGAAGGTAGATTGTTTTCCAATATATTTTTCTACAAAGAGCTTTTTTTATTGATGGTGTTCTCTATATGCTGGTCTCCTTATCGAATCTTTTGCTCGTTAACGCGTAAATGATCACACAGAGAAGTAAATTGAATATCCCATAAAAAAACGTGCTTAAGAAACAACGTTTTCAAAGAGAGAGATGGAAATAAAACGAGGTCAGGTAAGGGGAAGTTAGAATGGAATTTGAGGATGTTTTTATACAGTGTACTTGCACTACATTTTCTGCCTTTTCAGAATCTATGGGTTTCAAAAGAATCAGACTTGTAAAATCGATACTACTTCTATATCTCTTGCTAATAGTTTTCAGTACAAAGTCTTTCCCAGAAGGTACACTATCATGCTTTTCTTTCAGTTCACCATCAGTCATATAGCCTGTTTAGGCTGAGTTGTCTTACTGGATATGCCCCACCAGACTGATACACATATGACTGAACGGATGTTTCCACCTTAAGTACTACATGGTGTAGTCATTGGATTATGGATCTGACTTCCAAGTCCAGAAGTTTGACCAGATAATTTTGGTTTTCTTATGATTGCCCTCCACATCCACCTGAGAGACCTGATATACTGCTCCGACCCAGTGGAGCCCGCCTGGAACATCTCCAGCATCTGCTCCTCTGGTTTGTTTAAATGTCCACTAAGCACAGGATCAGTACCAAATAGTATTGAAGTATTGGTTAGCTTTACATCATGTCTCAAAACCTCAGATAGGAAAATATCACATACTGCCAAAATGAAAGAAGCTTTATAAATGCAACAAGGAGGTGCTTATCATCCGCTGTGGGTCAACCCCACTTTAGGCAGGTCCATGCTTGATTTGATATTTTAATCAGTTTTTTTTGGACTCCAATATATGATGTGTAATGTAAAGAGATGATGACGCTTTAAAGGGGTTTTATTGTGTTTAGAGTAGTTTAAAGAATTTTTGCCTCAGATCTTCGAGGATGGGCAATGGTACAGTGTACCCACAAATTTGGTAGAGCTGCCTGCCTTTTTCATTCTCAACTTCGATTATTTCCCAGTACCAGAGTGTGACTTCCTTTTTGTGTATAGCATCAGAGACCATCGAGTCCTCAATTGCCTCGCTTTTTTGATCGCCCCATACTTAAGCTGATCACCAGTAAACTATTTGTAAATACTTGAACCTAGAAAGTGTACCCTTCGTTCTTTCAAGAGCTTCCTGCCATGATATTAACTGTGATCCTGTTCTGAAGTCTCCCCATGTTTGGAAACCTGCCTCTCTAAGATGGATGGTGAGTCTATCCTTCATACATTCAGGTGCTCCGGAGAGCCCCAGACTCGGGAAGTATTCGAATAATAGGGTATTCCAAAGATTTTCCTTAAAACACTCCAAATTCAGAGTGCACATTTGAGTGCCTTTCGCATAATTTCTTTGGAAGAACTTTGGGTTTCTAAACCTCTATAAGAACTCATTCTTTCTATGCTCTTCTAGCATCGCTGAAAAAAGATATCCTATGGTAGATCGGTTAAGGGCTGAGCCTAGCAAATTAAAATTCTTAAATTGAAAAGCATAGGCATATACATGGAAATTAGGCAGTGCAAACCTGCCACTTTTCAGCTTGGTAATATGCTTTTTCCATGAGAGTCAAGGTGATTTGTCCGTCCGCATTAAGGAACTCACTTGAAGTATCTTAATCCGTTTCTTAGAGAAAATTAATAGTATACAGTTAAACAAAAATGTACATTTTGGGAGAATCATCATTTTATCAGCTGCGTTCTCCCACATAAATGCAACTCCTCCCCTTCCATAGCAGTAGGTTAATTACCCTAACTACCCTCGTTATATTTAATGTAGTTACATTATATCTTCCAGCTTCTCGGTTATTATAACACCTAAATATCTAATTTGGCTCTTTAACTTTTGTGTATAGCAACCTTTGGACCATGACCTTATCTCGGTTTATTCCTTGTTGATTTGATATCCTGAGAACTGGCCAAACTCTTGAGCTAGGACGTTCAGCCTGTGGATGGTGAGGTGAGGGTTTTCAGTATATTCAAGGACATCATCTGCATAAAGAGCGACCTTTATAGTGAGGGACTATGATGTAAAGGGGAGAATTACTGGATCTGGACGAATGGTCTGTGCGAATGGCTCAATATATAGGGAAAATAAAAAAGGTGAGAGTGTGAAATCCCCTGCCTTTTTCCCTGTTTATGGTGATTGGTCGGGATAGCTCTCCATTGCCTAAACTGTAGCACTTGGTGCTAAGTATAGCTTTTGAATTGCTATGATCATAATGTCAGGGAATTAAAAAAAAAAAATAAGCACCTCCCACAAATAGGACCAAATGACCCAGTCGAAAGCTTTGGCCCCATCTAACGTGGCAAGGAATTTTCATATGTGGTTGTCATATCTATGGCTCCTATTAAAAGGTGGGTTAGTTCATTCAATTGCCTGCCCAGAATAAACCTGTTTTGGTTGTTGAGTATTAATGAATTTATATCACTAGCTATCCTTCCGCCACTATTTTTGCGACAAACCAATACTCGTTGTTCAATAAAGATATAGGTCTGTATAAGTTTGCTTGACTAGTTGGTTTATGTGGTTTTAAGATCTTTACAACTGTTGCCTCTGCCCAGGATGATGCCGGCCAATAATTGTGTAGGAAGATTTAATTGAATATTAATCTCAGCCAGGAGTAAATTTCTTCTGCCAATAGTCAGTCAAAATACTTTATTTCCAAGAAATATATTCTTGCAGAAATATTGCACGTTACCCATTTCATTAATATAAACAATCACGAATATCATAAAATCAGCAGTCCACAGAACACAGTTGGATCAATTCACCCAACACACGACATCAACTTATAGTGGATGTAGCAGTATAAGCATTTAATTTCTCCTCACTAAAATTCAACAGAAGGTCAGCAGCCCAGAATCCCACATATATTAAAAACATTTTAAAAAGTAAAAAAGTGACAGATTTAACCAGCAGCATGCAACTCATTTTTCCAAACTAAAACATTATAAAGTGCAGTGTGCATAGCATTTTATCGCAATCATAAGGGGCTCTCTTAGTCAACCTCACTGACAAGGTCAAATTTTCCATCTCCAGACCCGTCCTTGTCAGGGTATCATCTAAGTGCAGTCACCACTACTTACCAGTTAAAGACACAACACTACCGACCTGAGGGGAGTGCCAACCTAGGTCTTAAAACATTAAGAGGAAGAAAGCCTATCACAGGACTTTGTGAATTTATGCAGGTATTGACCAGCAGCAATGGCTACATCCTGATATCTGAGGCCACATATCATGTTTATAACCATTTCTCTAAACCGTGTCAATTGTTTTTTAAAACAGGCCGAGAATCTTCTTCCTTTCCTCGAGGAAGAATACACAGTACATCAGTAGGTGGTTCACTGAATATTTACTACTCCACTTACAGGGGCATTGACCATGGTTCTCTGCTATTTCAGCTTTTAGCCAGATATTCGCCATCCAAGGTCAATTCCAACCCTCAGCCACAGATGTTCATTTCGTAGAAAGTTATCTGGAATTTTAAATAAATAGGGGACGAGGTCCATGCTCTCCTGGGAAATTAGTAAGAGGTAACTCAACTCTTAACCTAGAGATATGGAAAGTCCTCCTTCCAGCTGGTTTTGATAGCAAATTGCCTGAGGGTCATCTTTATTTGACTGATTCGAACTGCTTTGCCTCCTTCTAGGTGCATGTCAGGGACTCCCAGCTGCTTTACCATTACCTTCACAGTGTTCCTTTTACTGGGTTGGATTGACAGTATCGCGGGTAAAATTATCACCAACAGTTTATCCCCAGGGACCTAATTTTTGGTAAAAAAATAAAAGCGTAAGGCTCTGGCATCTGCCAGCACACTCCAGACTACAGTTCTCGACTACTTACTTACAGCTTGGATCCTCGCATTTTAGGTAAATCAAACTGCAATTTCAAGGAATTACCTTCTAAGCCTTTCCATGAGACCCAGCTATCCATTTCCTGCACCTCCGCTCCGTAAAGAGCCCGAGAGATTAGTTTGCCCAGTATGACTTTACTTAGTGGATCAAAGGTATAGCTGCCATATTTATTATTGAACATTTTCAGGCCTTTCACTTCTGCTGATTGTACTAGTCTCTGGGAAGCCGTATGTTAATTCCACCTGAAGTCATCTGAGAAGATCATGCCCAAATACTTATACTTTCTGACCTGCTCCAGCCGTGTGTTACCTAAGAACCAAGTAAACTAATTTTTCTTTCTACCAAAAAACAACGTTTTTGTCTTGTCAACATTTATTGTTAGTTTATTTTCATAACAATAAGAATGTAGGGGATTTAATTTGTGTTAGAGCCCTATAGGTGTGAGATCAATCACTACCAGATCATACTTGTACATAAGGCATCTGACATGTGTACTCCCAATTTTTGGAGAGTAACTATACCTGCTCCTTAATGTCTGGGAAAGGTCCGCAATGAACAGAATAAACAGCAGGGGTGCTCGAACACTTCCCTACCATAAGCTGTTCTCTACCAAGATTTTCCTCAACAGGCTACCTAGCCCATCCAGGTCGAAATAGACCCCGTTGTTGCTATGAAGCTTCATCACAAGACCTAATAGGGCTTCAGATATATTCCACTGCTGGAGTTTTCGCCAAAGTGCACCACTGTCCACCCTTTCGAATGCCGCTCGGAATTCAACTAAGCAGCAGCAGAGATCACCTACTAACTCCATTGACTTCCTTGTGACTCCCCACAGTGTGAGACAATGGTCTATCATTGAATGCTTTGGTCTGAAGCCTCCTTGCTCCACAGGAATCAGTCCAGTGTCAAAATCCCAGGCAGCTAAGTGTTTTAATAGTGTTTGAGTAAAGTGTTTAGAGGGAATATCAAGGAGGGAAATCAGATGATAGTTAGCAGGCTGATTCATTTTGCCTTTTTTGTGAATGGGTTTTATTATGGCTCCTTTCCATGAGTCTGGGACGATGCCTGTATACGTTACCCATTGAAAGAACCCACTCTAAATTAGTCCCTAATTCCTAAGGTCTTTAATAAATGTCACAGATGGGAAACCATCCAGACTGCCATCCCTATAGGCTTTCATATTAATGATTATTTCAGACAGCATTACTGCCGTCTGTGTGTTTGTTATTACTTATGACTAAGCAAATTCCCAGAGTTTCCACCAATGTATACCAATCTTCCTCACTTATCTGTGGATCAAGGGAAAATGTTGATGGGAGTGTTACAGAGTTCACTAGCCGTCAGAAGCGCTTACTATTCTTATCCACAATGGCAGTTACATTAACTTCCTATTTAACTTATAAAACTCTCTCTTTTTATGGGCACGTAGATTTCAACCATGGCTGTTCTTAAGCTGACATCACTTGGATTTAACTTACAGCATTGACGACTCCTCTTTACCACTTTTCTGCCATCCTGACAGCCATCATCAAATCAACTATTCTCCTTTCCTTATGGCCCGCTAATTAGGTGAGGGCCCCCCTTTTATAGATTGAAAAGGGCTAATAATTGCTTTGTTAACCTAGTATCAATTAAACGCATCGTGGCCTGCTTCCAAGTCTAAATGCTCTAATTCAATTGAGGAAAGAGCCTTCAGTGCATTATTGGTAATCAGAACTCAAATTCTCTTATGATAGACTATCTCAAGAGACAAAGTGACACTTGTGCAAAGCAAAAAAAAACATCTTTAAACTCCAAACTAAGAGCAGACGGGCGACAGGTCCCATAGCAAGGAATCTACAGTTTTTCATCCAATATAATTGGTGTATTGGAACCAACTCATTAGGCAAATTGCTCTTACCATATTTAAAGGTTCTCAGCATTGGTGAACAAATCAAGTAGGCAAGCAAGGACCCATTCATAGGTAGTTTGGAGCTTCATTAATTTCACGTAGCGGACAGATACCAATATTAGCAATTCACCCACTGCTCTTCCTTTTGAAGAGGCCTTGTTATTTTAGACCATAGCAACAAACCCCTCCACTACAGGGCACTCCAACAACCAGATTTCCTGTAGAAACAATACTGGGTAATTAGTTAAAACCTTTCTATGGATTTCCATTTCTATAAATGATTTTAAATCATATACGTTCCATACCAGAACACAACCTGGAAGTAGATGCCCTGACTACTACCAATCGATTTCCTCAGCACCTCTACCACTCCAGGGAGGAATATAGCGATCATGGATGTCTTTAAACCAGTGACTCTGTATTCCCTGGGTGGTATACCTCTGACAACATTGGGCGCTTTTCCTCCTGGTCTCATCAAACTCTGGTGGTGAGACAGATTTTGATTACTCTGTCATTATGGAACGTTATAGTAACTATTCTTTAGTGTGACCCATCTTGTTCCCACCAGCTCCTTCCAACACCTGTTCTCTGACCTACACCCATGGGCCTAGCAAGGAAAACCCGGTAAATGTTTTTACCCTCCATGTTCACATAAAAATTGGGTTTTCTGGGTGTAATAGCCCTCCCCTGGTTTGCCAGCAGTTTCAAGCATTCCCTCACTTCCTTCACCAACACTAATGACATTTGTGGCCAAGGCTGGATCAGAAGCTTCCACTAAGTTCTTCATCTCCTCAGAAGCAAACAGTACACTAATTAGTTCTTCCCCTATATATTTTCGAAAACAAACCAGTGCCAGGTCCTTTGAGGAAACATTCCTCAACCAAATATTGTTTACAAATACACTTAACAGTCTGGATCTATTAAGGTGTTGACTAACCTTTGAATTGCAGCTTTAGGAATAACAGCGGCGGTACCTTTGGCTTAAGAGCACCTCCTACATGGACTAAGTAAGAATTGTTTGAACCAGCTAAGCGTTTTCTTTTATCACAATCACAACTCCGAAATGCAGAGTTGACTGGGAATCTCCCCTTAGAATTGTTAGTATTTTTGCCCCCAGAGGCCTCTTTTACCACTGTTGAACGTTCCTTGATTTTCGTTCTACCTTTCTCTGGAAGTTGCCTTGATCTCCATACATAGGATGAAGACCTTGGAGGTCTAGCTCTTAAACCCTCCCCCACTCTGGCCTTGAAACCCTTCTGTCAGGATTAAAACAGTTGACAACTCCAGATCCCAAAACCTTGTCTAGCATGCTCAAGAGGGAGATCATGCTACTCTACATCAATCTCTTTGTTAATGGGGATATTAAATTGCATAGCTTTAAGGGCCGAGTGGCCTGAGCTGGAGACTAAGTCAATAAGAGGTCTGGGCTTCACAGGCTTATCCACCAGGTGGGTATTACCCCATTTTTGTGGCACACATTTGGGCACCCACTACCTGTTGTCACACACTCCTAGAAAAGCCTTCTTTCATTTGTCCTTTGGTAGAACAACACCAACTACTCCAATATCACCCGAAGGGCAGGTGACATTCAAGAACTTTATTTTCACTGGCTCGACAGGGGAGGGAAGCTCAACTATAGGAGCTTCATATCCCGTAGTGCCACCTTCTTTTTCACCTGTGGTATATGACCTGTCCACACTGACAGATCTATTATCAACATCAATATTGCTTTTGACCAAAATCAAGATACTTTCGCCCTTACTCTGGTCAGACACTGGCCTTCTGACTTTAAAATGTTTTGTGAACAATTCCCACAGGGAGGATGGCAGCCCCGCAACAGACCTGATAGACATCTGTTGTACCCTAACTACTGGACAATTTTTGTCTCAGAGGGGAGAAAGACAGGGGTCACAGTAGTCTCAGAAGTGAGTGTCCTTGCCGTTGAATCAGATGATTCCATTGTGGGGACCACGGACCCTCCCAGGTGATCTTGGCTTAGTTGAGAGAGAGAGAGACACACCTCCTTGGAAGTATGGTGGGGTTGCAGTGGTCAAACCCTGAATTGGATGGGGTACTGCATCTCCTGAGTAGCCCCCGACTACCCACTTTGTGATGGTACTCTCTAACAAATTGTCACCACTTTTTTTCAAGGCAGGTGAGGAATGAGGGCATCTTTAAGGCAGTCCGTGATCTGAGCTTACTTAGACCAATGACACCTCCTCACTCTTGAACGGGAACCACATAGGCATCTGGGATGTAGGGTCAGAGCTCCAAGGATCCTAACAGTGAACTATGCCCTGCTCCAGGGCGCGCTTTAACCAGACTTTTTTCTCCCTTGTGCTGATTTTGACTGTCAGCCCTCCTTCTCCTTCATCTTGACCTCAGTATGCGCTCTGCCGTAATGAAGATTAGTTTTAAAAGTTACGAGGTTACAGGGGGCAATCGTTTCTCAGAATGTTAGCTCTAACAGTTGCCTTGATTATAGATAATAACAGCTGAAGTGATGGCGCAAAGAAGGCACAGCGTTCAAGCAAACAGCAGGCAAACTGAAAACAGTGCCGGTCACAACAAGCACTGAAACAGCCAGGAGGGGACACAGGAGGTTCCACAGAGCACAAATCGCACCTGCTCTCTAGAGAGGCTGCCTCCATACTCTTGGCTGCAAAAGCCTAAAGAGCCCCTTTTTTCACACGCAGTCTTCTATGTTGTGCCTTAAGAACCAGAAAACAAGAGCATCAGAAAGCAACAGCAATGGGTGTGGGATCCTAGGCAGGATGATAGGCGCCCCGCCCAACCGATACCACTCTGTGGCACTCTCTGTGGCACTGTGGTTTACAGCGGCTCTACGTACTCCCCCCAAGTTGGAGTGTGTGGACCCTAACAGGCCACACAGTGTCTTCTTCCAGAGCCGGAGCTCACATGGGCTTGTTTGAGCCGCTTGCCATGGATCTTGCTCAGGGCAGCGAGCAGCGATGGAAATAAAAACATCAGGCAAGCTTGCAAGGTCACCGCCTTAAATGGCACAGACCATCTCAAGCCCTATCAGAGACAGCGAGCAGTTGCAGCATCCCCTGCAGTGACCTAGTCCGCGGTCCATGTTCCGCACCTCTGTCCTCGCTCCTCCTCCACAAGTACAGCGTTAGCATCAGCACATCTCCTGTCCGCAGCTGCCAGCACGTCTCTGCAGCCAATAGTTTGTAATACTGCTCAGGTATCTAGCCTGAGCTGCAGCTTTACCACTCTTTAAGGTCCTAATGTAATTGCTGTTGGCACCCTTATTTCAACTAATTTCATATTTTTTGCTACATTGTAGGTCATGGTTTGCCACTACATTTGGACAGCAACCCGCTTTCATCGCCTGTGATTCTGAAGTAATTTATTGTGATTGTGGATCGCAACTTTATTTCTGGAAATGGAATATGAAGAATGAAGAGGAAATGTCCCAGAATTATATCCAACAGTGATCAATCTCTCTCACTCCCTGAGACCTCACCTAGGGGCCGATTACGATGCAGCCCTTAAAGTCTCCTACCAACAGTCTGGGTCTTCCGGGCCGCATCATAATTGGGAAGAGGTGTGGCGCCGTGGCCAGGGAGACTGACTCCGGAATCTGGGGATCACGGTTCGATCCCTGGCGCCGGCGGCAGATTAGCCCAGCACCATGTGACTCTGGGCAATAGCTTGCTTAATCTTCCCGACGGCCCCCAGCGCCTAGAAACCCTTACGGGTGATTGCTCGCACTATACAAAAAAATGTGGGTAATTAGCCACTCTGATTACTTTCCGACCGCCACATTATAATGCTGGCGGTCGGAAAGTAAACCGGCCAGTTAATTCGGATGGCTACTAGTTGGAACCTGCTCCTAATCCCAAAGGGCTTGCCTTACGCCCTTGAGATTATGATGCACGGTTTCCAGCCCAGAACATGTGTTTGGGGGCCCACAGCAGCGCCCCCTTAGGTGTGCGGCCTCCGGTTGGGGGCTGAGGGGGCACCTATTGGAGGGGTCATCGATTATAACCAACAGTAATCAATCTCTCTCACTCCCTGAGACCTCACCTAGGGGCCGATTACGATGCGACCCATAAAGGCTCCGACCAAACGGTCAGAGTCTTCCAGGCCGCATCATAATTGGCTGCTCGGCTTACTTTCTTGACAGCATTATAATGCTGGCGGTCAGAAAGTAAACTGGCCAGTTAATTTGGATGGCGTCCAGTCGGCTCGTAATCGTAACACGAGCTCCCATTGAGAAATCGGAGTATGGAACCGAAGAGTGTTCGGTCACATTGTAATAAGTCGGTTGGTCGGTCCCGGAACAGAGATGGTGTCTGACATCGTAATCAGACCCCTAGTGTCTAAGTTTTCTCTTCTTGCTGTGTTCTCACTTTGAGCCCTATTTGGAGGGCCCTGCTGTTGGCCAAGTAATATCAGTTCCTGGAGATACCAGTACAGATGGCATTGGGAATTAAGGGAGCAGAATTTTAGGACATTATGGAAGGGACCCTATGGAGCCCCTTAGATTGAGTATTTTGGAATAACACACCCTATGTATAGTTTTCCCTTGGTATTTCACTGAGAGATTTTGCTTGCTTTTAGCAGGTGAAACCTCATGGTGAAAGACTCAAGTTCTGCAGAGTTTACCCAGTTCTTATAATTTTGATGGGGGTCATTAACCCCAGTTTCTGGCCTAATCAGAATTACAAGGGACCTCAGAATGAAGGACATGGTTTACAAGATATGTGTGCAGCCTTCTTTGTCTGTCTGCACACTGCAGGTTGGAGTTATTTGATTAGGCTATTAACCTCATTACAGGTGCCACTATGGTGGTAGAGGTCTCTACCTGCATGTGTAAAGATGCAAGTATTAAGTTTAGAGTCATAAATCCTGTATAGGAGGCTCTATTGGAGATGGAGACAGGTAAGTCTGTGCGTAAGAGTAACTTTATACTCAGAAATGGTGAATAGCAAAAATGTGTAAAGGTATTATTAGGTTCAGTTTTAGATTTTAGGCCTGATTACAAGTTTGAGGGTCGGACAGCCCCGAGAACCACGTCCGTCTGTAGACCAAAGTGCTAGGGGTCCAAACACTGCCATAGTACAAGTTGACCATGGTGCCGGCTGTGTGGCTTCGGAATCTTGCAGCGGTAGTGAGTACTTTTTCAAATATTTCGCTGCCTGTGTGTGCATTTAGACTGCATATGTGTCGGATGCACACATATGCATGATTCATGTGATAAAATTACCATCTACCCAGCCCATAAGTGGGAAGTCCTGGCAATGGGTATATGGTATGAAATGGACTCACCTGTCCATCGTCGCACACAGGGTTGTAATCCTTGGGGTGAAGATCCTGCTGTGAAGGATGGACCTGAAGAAAGGGATCCACATCGGACTCTGCCTGGAAGAACAAGAAAGGGGTCAGTACTCACCCCAAATCCATTGTCACTGTCACCTTGCAGCAGGTGGTCGGACCGTCGCGGTCAGCTCATCGAAAGGTTAACTCATAAGACAGACGGCAGTGCAACTCCCCTGTACTGCCATATAGCGGCTGCCTTTCCCCGACTGCAAACCCGGCATTCTTGGTGGTTGAGCCACAGTCTTCGCAAAACCTATCCACCCAACTCGTAATACGGCGGTTGGACTGCTGAGCTCTCCATAATCACACCTCCACCACAGGTGTGTCAGCCACGGGACCATCAAACTCGTAATAAGGCCCTTAGACATAGTTAAATTTACTCAAATTTTTTTAACTTTGTGTGTAGGTACATTAAACCTGTGTTAAAAAAATAAAAATATTTAAATTAATTCTGTACATAACTTTTAACAAAACGTAACAAATAATAAATAAATGAGAAAAATATATTTTATTTACTTAATAAGCATTTAATTTGACGAGTTAATGTGCTGTAACATTTTGGGTTAGTTTTTAGTTTATAATAGCTACTTTACATTATTTAACTTAGATATTTTATATTGAAATATTTCCTATATTTTTATTTAATAATGATCGTTAATATATTTCCCTGTGTCTTGCCATGAGGAAATCTCCATCACAGTGGTGGAGATTTCCACCTACATGTGAAAAGTTACATCTAGTAACTTTTCACTTACAATTTCTCTTGTAGGAGGCTTCACCAGGAGGCGGATACATTTACGTGTTAATCTACATTCGGAAATAGTGAATAGCAAAAAAGTGAAGATTTATACCTAGGTCCAGTAGTAGATTTAAACATGAACAAATTACACATGTAATTTTAACTTTGTGAATACTTCCCTTTTTGTATGGCCTCAATGGTTTTAATTTTAAGTAGGCTGCATTGTGTTGCATGCACACATTGGTGTATGCAACACAGTGCACTTACTTGCAGCAGGCTCTCTCATGGTGGCTGTATGTTTTATTGGCTCTCCTATGAGCCTTACATACCCACGGCCTTGACACCACCGCAGCACCTCCCACCCACCCTGGATTAAACTCATAATCCAGCAGGCAGGTGCACCACGGGCTTGGATGTCTTCCTGGGACCTTCCTTATGTATGATGAACGTCATTATGTAATCACCTTATAAACCATGTATATGTTCTTTTGGATGAGCGACTGCTTCTTTTACTGGTCTAACTAAACAAGACTTGCTGTAAAGAAAAAGAAAAATTTAATAAGACAAAGTTCTCAGGTTTTTTAAGGTGCAGTACATTTAATATTTTTTGCTATTCCTGTCAAGGATAAAATATTGAAATTTTAGGAATTCGTCGCAGTTTCATTCCAATTTAAAAAAGAAAGAAAAATCCTTCATATTTTTGGACCTAAAGGAATTATTTGTTGAAATCACACTGTTTAATTTTCCTTTAAATCTGTTTGCTTAAAGAGTGATGGCTGAGGGTTCTAATGGCGAAAGCAGTATTATCCTTGTCCTGAAATTGCTGCGAAAATTCCTGTCATTAGATGAATTGCAAAACAAATGATACTTCATGCTGGTTTCCTAAAACAAATAATTTTAATGTTGTGTTAATTTGGTATGTTCACTTAGCAGTATTGAAAGGTAAGTGGCACTGTGGTGCTCGAGTTTTCTAGTCATTTAGAAATAGTGTAAAGAATGTTGGGGCTAATACACAGCCTTGCCAGACTCCTCTGGTTACAGAAAAGGGGTTAGTGACTTTCCCCAGTCTGCCACTACATACCTGAGCATAGTTCTCCTTATGTAGTCTTTTTATAATTGTACAAAGGTAGGTTGGAGCTCGCAAATCAGTCAGGACTTGCCATAACGTAGTCTTGGGACCAAGTCGAATGCTTACTTCAAATCTACAAACACCATGTAATGTCTGCCTTTTTCCAAAGTGACAGCTTTCCAGAAGAGAAGTTATGATCTGAAAAGATGATCAATGGTAGAAGTATAATTACATAAACCAGTCTGTAGAGGAGTTAAAATCTCCTTATCGTTCATCCATTCTTGCAGTCTTCCCAGTATTATTCCACTAAATATAGCAGGATATTTAGTTTTATGGGGATAAGGGTGGTACGTTTTTGAAATGGTGTACATTTTAAAGTGAAATTTATGGTAAATAGTTTAATGATATGCAAATTAATATTTTTTTAATTTTATAATAAATTTTGTGAATTTGATGTTTTAAAAAGTTTTAATGTAGTAGTAATAAAAATATATATTAATGGTATTGAAAATAGTGCTAGTTAAAAAGACAAAAATATTAAAATAATTCTCAAAATAAAAATAATAAATCTTTGAAATAAAGTAAAAAATACAAATGTATATTTTATAGACGTTCTAAATGTTTACAGTTTCTGAAATATCTAATTTAACATTAATAGAATTAAATATGAATAAAATAATATTAATATATATTAATGGTCTAGTATTTAAACATGTTTTTTAAAGTCTACATATTTAAATAGCTTTACAAAATAACATTTAAGACTATATTTTCAGAAAAAGAGGCATTTCAAAAAATATGCTCATGTAAATATTTTAAAATGTAAATTTCTTCAGAAAATAGTTTTTCAAAATTGAACAAATGTATATTTCTTTTGATTTGAATTTATTATTTCATTTAAAAAATATATTTTAATGTTTACAATAGGAATTGGCTTAAAATATGTTTTCAATATATGGTTTCTAATTTAGGATTATGATTTTATTTCATTTTGTAGTATAACGTTTATGAATGTAGTTTTATTATTTTATATTAATTTGTCATTTTAATCAAATGTATAAAATATTTTGATGTTTAAAAATGTATATAGAGGGCAGTAGTTTTTGATAGTGTGTTTAAATGTAATATTATTGTATTTTAAATTGATGAAATTATGTTTGAGTATGGAGTATTTATTATGTATATAAACCGTTTTAGTGTCCAACATCTTCCCCCAATATGGTTAGGCTGGAGTGGGAATAGTAAATGTCACCCCTTTAATGTCAAACATCTTCCCCCAATATAGTTAGGCTGGAGTAGGAATGGAAAATGTCACCCCTTTACTGCCCAATACCTACCTTAATTTGGTTAGACTGGAAGGGGAATAGTAAATGTCACCCATTTAGGTGCCGATTCCGATCCGTTAAAATAAATTACCGTACGACTCGTATCCGTATTTATTTACGTACGAGTTGTAAAAGTACCATACAAACGGCCAAGTACGATTCGTACGTGACAAATATCTACGAATAGCGTCGGGAAAAGTCTACGAGAGTGCGTCGGAAAGTTTTTACGTCCGAATATCGTCGGGAAAAGTGTACGAGAGTGAGCCGGACATTTTTACGTGCAAATATTAAAACACAAGTCCGAATGCGCAAGTACGATCCCGACCGTCCGTCCGAATACACAATCGCACGGAAAATGGCCCATACAGAGCCAACGCAGTAACACACATGTACACGGGTAAACCCATGCCCGTGTACGAGCCGTACAGCCCCCCAAACCCAAATATGTCAGCACTGTACACCACCCTGCCTGCACTGTACCCCAGGCCCGCAACTGTACGCGCTGTCCCCCCATGTATGCGCAACACCCCCTCATGTACGCGCCGTACCTCCGCATGTACGCGCCGTACCCCAGGGCCGCACGTGTACGCACTGTACACCAACCGCATGTACGCACTGTACCCCCAGCCCCCCACCGCATGTACGCAGCGTACTCCAGCACCGCATGTACGCACTGTACCCCCAGCCCCCCACCGCATGAACGCACCGTACCCCAGCACCGCATGTACGCACTGTACCCCCAGCCCCCCACCGCATGTACGCACCGTACCCCAGCACCGCATGTACGCACCGAACGCACTGCCCCCCCGCATGTATGCTCCGTACCCCCTGCCCCCACCGCATGTATGCACCATACCCCAGCACCGCATGTATGCACCGAACCCCCTGTCCCCCCGCATGTACGCTCCGTACCCCCTGCCCCCACCGCATGTACGCACCGCACCTCCCCATGTACGCACCGTACCCCCACCACATGTACGCGCCGCACTCCAACACCGTACCCCAGCACCCTCACCCAGCATCACGTATGTATGGATCGTACCTACGCGAAAAAGACTCATACAGAACCAGGACACTGTAAAACAGCACAAGGAGGGTCAATTCGACTCGCACAACACCACCAAACACGTCTACACGACAAAATACATCTCAATGACTGACCTGCCACATCCAAACAGGCCAACAGAGGCCCCAAACACAACCACCTCTTATAACACACTGTTGTAAAGGAAGCTACAGAGTCCATCTGTTCATGTAGGGTACTTCTTTATTGGTAGCTTGGTTCCAGTACAGAAGATCAGGATGGTAGGAGAAGTGAGATGGTAGAAAGATAGCCCCACCAGGAGCAAGCTCCTTACAGCTCAGCCTGAGTACACCAACTGACAATCTCCCCTAGAGAGGCACCCAGGCATTCCATGATGTCATGCAACATTCCAACAGAGCAGTACAGTAGAGAAAAGCTAACAAGTAATCTACTACACATCCTATTTCCTTAGGGAACAACAGAAGTAAAAGTAAAGACACATAAGATACCCCAATACATTTTAGCAGGAAAGTGCAACAATGAGATACACATAACCACAGGTGTATTGCATGAGGTATCATGAATTTCACTGGCATGAACAGAAATGTGTAGCTTGGTTCCAGTACAGAAGATCAGGATGGTAGGTGAAGTGAGATGGTAGAAAGATAGCCCCACCAGGAGCAAGCTCCTTACAGCTCAGCCTGAGTACACCAACTGACAATCTCCCCTAGAGAGGCACCCAGGCATTCCATGATGTCATGCAACATTCCAACAGAGCAGTACAGTAGAGTAAAGCTAACAAGTAATCTACTACACACACCCACCAAAATTCAAACACAGCCACACCCAAAAATTGACCAATAAAAAGGGCCCACACACACAAACCATGAGCCTTTGCAACAGACCTACTGCTGCCAGACCCCACAAACAAACAACCCCACATTACTCATACCTTCACTACACTTTCACTCACACGCCTTCACACAACCCCCTCCACAAACATCCCCCTATTCACATTCACACACACACACTCACATTCACACCCACAACCATCCACACCCACACCCACACCCCACACCATGCCAACAGACAAGAATCCAAAGTTCACTACGGCGGAGCTGGAGCTCCTTGTCAACGAAGTCATCAGAGTCGAGCCACAGCTGTTTGGAACGTTGGTCAGACAGACCAGCATATCTGCAAAATCTGCCATGTGGCAGAGGATTGTCGACAAGGTGAATTCTGTTGCGCCCATCCGAAGGACCAGGCATGAATGCCAAGCCAGGTGGTACGATCTGCGCCGGGCGGTCAAGAGGAAGATGAATGAAGAATATGCCCAGACCAACATCACTGGAGGTGGGCCGCCCCGCAGACCCGTACACTACCATCCCTGGGAGGAGAAGGTGATGGCCCTGCTACCGCCGGTGGGAGCACACGGAGTCGAAGGAGTCGCTGAGCCTGGTGAGTACACAAACAACTTACGTAACATGGGGGCAATGGGGTCCACACCACATATACACCAAATGCACGCAACTTCCCCAAGCACGCACCGCACACAACCACACTCAAAGACCACGCTCATGCCACTAACGTCTCCATGCACCCTTTACAAATCAAGGCAAGGCCATGTCCAAGGCTACAACAACCACATACACAAGACTGGATGTCCGGGAGGCTGGGAGGGTGGGCACCACACAACACATTGTGGAAATGAGACGCAGACAACAATGCCCTCAGCCCATATGGCATAGGTACATACCCATGCACAATGCACAGGGACTGGCAAACTACTGACAAGGTAGCTGACACTGGGCCCTGCTGTATGCAGCACAAGGCCCTCTGGGACCACTGTACACTCAAACACCAACTCCACAAGCACAGGTATCTAGGACAGGAACTCACACACACTGTCATGGCAGCATGCACCATGAGGGGACAGACACATCACCTGGGCGACCCAATGATAACTCACACTACACACAACAGCACGCCCGGTCACCCCCCCCTAACACAAGCACACACCCCCGGGGCAGGCTACAGATTCACACACTCCCACAATGGACATGTGACACAACAAGACCAATCCAGAGCCAAATAAGCATCAGAGCCAACAATCTACAGGTCAAACACTCTGGAGAACATCCCAATTTGTCCCCCGCAACATACCCAGCCCCAAGTGGACATTGAAAGGATTGCTAGGGACATCCAACTACCTGGAGGAACTGTGTCAACTTGAATATGTATGAAACATAGATGTGGCATGAAACACCATTAACATTGTCTCTCTCTCACACACAGGGCAACGTCGTCGATCTCCCCCCAACACTGGGGGGTAGAATCACAGTCCCAGGCTCCGCGTGAAGACGATCCCACCGGCAGCAACGACTCTCACCACTCCGTGGATGACCCTGACCAACCTGGACCCTCTGGTGCCCAAGCCCCTGCAGCACCTGCGTCAGGTACATCTGTGCCAACCACCACCCCCATTCCTGCCACATCCCAGGACACACCCAGGAGCCCTGCTCACACTGAACTACAGAGCCAGTCTGACCAGGAGGGACAAGGTCCTCCGGGCACCCAGGAGGAGGCAGGCAACCCTGCAAATGCCATCCCTCAGGGGTCCCGTAGACCCGATATGCCCACAAGGGCAGGCCAGGCTCAAGTGGGCAGGGGTGGTGGGAGTGGAGGCAGGCGGAGGCAAGAACCTGACCAGCCAGCTCAGGACACCGGTATGTCTCACATACGCAACATCATGGACTCATACCGGCGTGACACCAGAGGCATCAACCAGGTCGTGTCAAGACTCTCCGAGATGCAGGGGACCCTCGATGAGATTAAGAACCTGCAGGTCGAGCATCATGCCAGTCATCAACAACACCAAGGACGGATGGAGGCAAGACTGGCTGAGCTCCTGGCGGTGCACAGGGACATGAGCCAATCACTCCATCTGATCGCCCAAAGCATCGGCAACCCACCCAGTGCCACCAGGCGTAGACCAGCACCAGACACAGGGAGGGAGGAGGAGGAGGAGGATTTATCTGACGGAGCGTCCCCAGCATCGTCAAGGCCTGCATCTGTGGGTCCCCGGAGGAAGGTGGGTCGTCCACGTAAAAGACCGTGAGAGTCAGAGGACCATCCCCATCTCCCAGGTCACCTGGCCTGGCACCTGGCCCTCTGGCGCAACAGCAGCACCTCACCCAATGACATTCTCTGCCACATGGACTTGCTGGTCACAGTCTGACCAATGATGACCAACACTGTGCCCTGGACTCTGATGACTTCCAATGCCAAGGATGCCATCTCCCCCTGTGAACTTTGGATTCTATTCCCCCGGTAGAGCACCGTAGCACATCTACCAAAAGACTCACCCCACCAAAAATAAAATCTTGTTTTCCTTCACATGAGATGTTGCTGTCATTTGACATTATTCAACGACATATGTGTGTGGAAATGTCTAACTATGCCTGAGTGTTGAACTAACTCCAGCCATCCATACCCTGGGATCAGAGTCTGGTACAGGACACACATGGGTCACAAGGTATCAAACAATGTCGGCATGGAGCACAACATTCACCTGTGATGGCCTCTGGCTGCTGAGGGGGGGCTTGCTAAACTGTGCGGAGAGACCTATTTGGGAGATTCCCATCAAGGCGTAGAGGTCATGGCTCATGTGGAGGGAGTCCCAGGTATGTGTGACCAGGTGGGAGAACAATGTCCTGTATGCTGGAGTACGGTGGATGTAAAGAACGGTGGCCAGGGCAAGGTTGGATGCACGGAGATGGCCCCACGGGATCTAGGATGACAGACGTACAAGGTTGGTGTGGGGTCGGGTTCGTGGCCTGCCTCCTGAGTGTGGGTGGGGAGTGTGGAGGTCATCCTGCAGCACACAGTGATCCATTGCAGCTATCTATGGTGGACGGTGAGGTGGCTGGGGCGCAGGGTGTTGAATCTGAGGTGTGCAGATGCACCCGGGATGTTGCCAACTTACCTGGGGCTTGGATGTACTTGCGCCGTAGAGGGCAGGACAGTATTTGACACGGATGTTGTCATGGACCTGGGGGATGGATCTATCTGTGGGTCATGTGCATAATGCAGAGGGTGTTGCAGCATGAGTTACAGATGCTGTGGACTAGTATGGCAAATGTGAGCGAGCCAAACATGATGCACACCATCTTGTGGGTGTGGCCACTGGGTGCTTGTGCAGGGCCCGCAGCAGCACGCGCCATCTCCTTGCAAAACGCCCCATTTTGCACACAAAGACTAGGATGTCAGAAGGACAACTGCAACAGGCGCGTGTGTAAAGTAAGGAGTGTCCAGTGACATGGCACACCCAGAGACAATGCATGCACAATCGCCAAAGAGGCATGAAACCGGATCAGGAAACTGAAGGCTGACCTGCGCACAGGAGACATACCCTCAGCAGCTGTTGATGGCCCATTGTGTGGACCACCTTGCTAAAAACACATACACGACCATGTACTTCATGCCCAATAGGGAGCCTAATCCATGAGCAACTGCATGCATGTTGCTAAACTACACATGGACTCCTATGCATAATCTACAACAACTATGCCAGATATGCCGCATGCCAAGTGGCAAGAGACCTGCATTGACAGAGATGAGGCACCTTGGAGTGTGACGAACACCTTTATTACTTAGCCTCACACTAAGGGAAATGCATCAATTGGAACAGTCTCACAGGTCATTTGGCTGAACATGTGTGACCTACACTGGACACCCCCTTCAACACACAGATGTGGTAAATCCTACTGATCTGGCACACAAGTGAAGGGGTTGAGCCTAACACCCCTTGCTGCACACGGAGAGGCTGCAATTTCCCATTGAGCCTGTCATGGGGATGTCCCACACCATGTCCACCATTAGCATCCCGTATGTGCCTGAGGGACGTTATACACACATTGATGCCTTCCTCAGAATCCACAAACCACTACAGATGACTGTCAGGAAGGGTGCCTATCAATTCATGAGAGCCATGCAACACGTCACGTGGCCCATGGTGAGTCGACATGTATGCATGGTAACACAACATGCACAGGAGCAGTTCCCACATATCACAAACACGTACCACCCACAAAATGCCTTGCTGCACTCCTTACCCCAAATGACTTTTCACCATGTCTGTGCATGTAACTCCGATCCAGCACACGTAGCAACACTCATGAGGAATATCAGGAGGGCAATGATGACATGAGCAGACGACAGCCACAAGAACCTGGGGAGGAGAGACACACAACAAGTCAGCGAAGAGCTAGTAATCCGCGGACATGTACATGTACTCTACAGGAATGATGTTGTCACCATGCTCTTAGTGATGTTATTGTCCCAGCAAAAATGTGTGGAATGACATCATCACTTCAATGACACATCAGAACACAACTCCAAGTCACTTAGCATACAGTCAGCTGGACACACACATTGCAACACATGCCACACAAGGCTCAAAGCGTGCACACTCAGACACAGGGACTTACCATCATGAGAAGAAGTTGCGGAGAAGCTGACTCCGGATGTCCTCATCCTCATCCTCTTCCTCATCCTCACTTGCCCCGTGCCTAAGCCCTACATCCTCCACGGGTGGATGATCTTGCTCATAGGGATTCAGGATGAGTGGCACGGCCTTCTCCACTGCCATGTTGTGCAGCATGCAGCACACAAGGAAAATTTTGCAGACCTTCACCGGGGCATATGGGAGGGCGCCGCCGGTCTTGTGGAGGCACTGGAATCTGCTCTTCAGGAGTCCAAACGTCCTCTCAATCACACGCTTCGTCTGCCCATGGGTGTCGTTGTACCGGTAATCTGCGGCTGTTCTGGGGTTGCGGAGAGGCGTCATCAGTCATGGCATGTTGGGATAGCCAGAGTCCCCTACATGGCAACATCATGGACAGAAGTGGTTCAGGAGAAGCAGTAAGATATAAAGATACCGCTAAATACAGGACTAATAGAGTATACCCACCAACAAGACATGCTCGTTCGTTGCGCAGCTGCAGCATCATTTCAGGCACCCTGCTACGCCTCATGATGTTGGCATCGTGTGCTGATCCTGGAAAACGTGCACAGACATGGGAAATCAGCATGTTAGCAAGACATACCACAAGGGCATTGATGGAGTGGTAATGTTTGTGGTTACGAAAGGCTACCTCCTGTGCCTGTGGTGGTACCAACGCCACATGTGTCCCATCAATGGCCCCAATGACATGGGGCATCCCTCCCAGGGCATAGAACTCACCCTTGACACCTGTCAACTGCTCACGAGTTGGAAAATGTATAAATTCATCCAGGTGATCCAACATGGCCTCTAACACATCATGCAGGGCACGGCTGAACATGGTCTGGGACATGGCACCTACATCAGCTATGGTCAATTGAAACGTACCCGTGGCAAAGAAATGTAGGGCTGCCATCACCTTCATCTTGGGTGTCAGTGCTGTAGGATACCTGTGTAGCGGTTGGAGGTGTGGTGCCAGCCTTGCTGTCAAGTTGTCAATCAACGGTTGTGAGAAGCGGTAGCGGCGTATACAGTCACGTTCCCTCAGGGCAGCCAAGTCTGGCATTGGTCGGGGGAGAGGCGGTGACCTGCAGTAATTTGGAAGGGAAAACGGAGATTGAGTACATTACAACAACAATGTCAATGGACTGAGCACATGTCCAACAGCTAATATACATATGCTACATACAGAGTCTGGTCTGTGCAATATATCCTGGACACGTATGCCAGCCAGGTGATACTCCTACCAAGAGCCAGCTACACACGTGGGTGCTCATGGTCAACATGACATGCCATGAAAGTAGCTGTGGGCCAGTGTAAGTGAACAGGCAGACGCATTACAGGAGTGACAGACATCCACATATGTGCAGAAGAAGGATGTTTTATCATACAGACAGGTTGCGGAACACTAGAGGCACAGGTCACATGTCCTTGAAAAAGGACAGACCACACACCTTGCCATGAAGGGGTACATGTCAAGACTGATCACACATACATTGAGACTACGCAGATATGTCCTTGTCTCGCAAGTTCATGTTCGATGCATACATACACACGTTACGTCTGATTCCACATGTGGCCTGGTGTGCGTAATAGTGTGCCATGCCCATCAACACGCAGACACATGTTGGATGCAGCAACTGCAGATGCATGTGACGGAACAACAACAGCAAGCTCATGGGAACACATGACACACACATGACATAGTCACATCGTGCAACGCCGGTAGTTACATCTCAGGTGTAATTAACCGTGTACCTGGCATCAGGGGACAGTTGCGGGTGTTGGTGACTGTGCCATGCCAGTGATGCTGTGCTCGACTGTCCCCAGAGACTAGCTCCTCTGTATGAATTGATATCAAGTTCTTTGCTGTTGTGTCATGCTCTCCATTGTTTCCCAGTGGCATGGTGAGTCAACCAACTGTGTGGTGCAGGGCCTACATATGTGCGTAGTATTGTAGATGTTACTCATGTTGCTGTTCATGCTATGCACTGTGACCTATGTCGTTTGGGCTCATGTGTCATATGTATACATGTGTCTGATCATTTCCTGTCTCTTCACCTTGCCCACAGCATCATCGGGGGAAACCGAGGGAGACACTGGCACGGACGTGGGGGAGGGATCCAGCACCGGGGCCACCAGTGCTGGGGAGTCTGGCGCAGCAAGTGGCACGGAGGCCGAGGGGAGTGAGGCGGAGGACCTGTCCAGTCCCACCACCGACTATGACACTGACGGGTCCGAGGCAGAGCACCCAGAGGGGGCGGAGGCTGCTCCCAGAGCTGACAGCAGCACTCCATCTCTCGCCGCACCCTCCATTCCCATCACCGGCCTCCCACTTGCTCGGGTCCATTGTGTCCATGCTAGGCGACAATAGGTGCGTGAGAGACGGCAAGGAGGTGTATTTAAAAGGTGAAGAGTGCACTTCCACTCCGGATCATTCTGTAGTGTGTAGGCACATTCAATTGCATGGTGCTTGTAATATACACGCTCCTAATTTAGCTTGTATTCTGAAAGAGATTTGTGTGCCAGTTATAACATCTTCTTGTACGCTGCTTGCTAACGGTAGTTATATGCTATTGAATCATGAAGTTTGCTGTGGGATGCTGGTGGGAATTCCTCACATCGTGACTGTATCACAACGAGTGTTTTTCTGTAATAACGTCCTTTTCCCACCCCCGCATGGCCGGCTCGATGTATCCATTCCAACCTTGAAAGCAGAGTTCAACAAGATGAGCAGAATAAGGGCTCTATTGTCTCAAAAATAAGTCGCATTGACTTCATCCCAAGAAATATTTGTCCTTCACGTAGCTCACACGTGCACAGAGGTGCAAGCGCTTTTGAACACTGATCTCCCACTACATTTTGGACTCTGATTCAGACTATCTTTAATGCCTCGTCAACAAGTGGCCTGGCTGATTTTTTCTAAATTGTGGGTTCCGGCCTCGTGACCTCCTTCCAAACTATGTTTGGTGTGATAAACGCATTTATTAATTCGATTTTTTCCAGCGTCTTCGGAGGTCTCTCTTTGCTTCTCACCCTCGTAGCTGGGGTGCTATTATTGAACTGCGTACTACGCTATGGCTGCACAACTTGCGTTACAAGACAGCATACCCCGGCTGCTCCATCTTCGTAACCAGATGCTTGAATACTACGCCACTCTGCCGCTGGCGTCCTTAAGCATTGCCTATGGATTGTCCTTCCGGTTTCCCTTCTTTACCTGCGTGCAACCTGTCTTTCATTGCCTAGATTGTCCATTCGAATGGGCTCTGGATTTGTGCCTGTCTAACTCGGTGTCTCCTGCCCCGGATTATGATCGACTGATGAGCCCCTTAGTGGCTCATGAGTTGGACTGTTCTGGTGTCAGGATTATGGCCTGTGGAGCAGCACATGGAGTCCTAGGGAGTTGGGACATCAGAACGGCTGCAACAGAATTCTTATCCAGAAGTTATCTTGATGTACCCACCTGTTGTCCACAAATGGTGCTGGATGCCCCGATTGTTGAGGAACACATGAGTTCTTTCCCCTTGCTGAACTGGATGGCAGATCATTTTGCGGAACGTTCCAATGATTTCCTCTTGGAAGCTGTTGCAACTTATTGTGCTTATACCTTGATGGATTGACTTTTGCCCTGCTCATTTCATGGTGCATCCATCGAGGTTCTATTTTTCGCCTTTTACATGGTTCATTTCCCTGAAACATTGTTTATAATTGAAATTTATTTTCTGACTTTTTCGCTTACCTTCTATGGACTTCCAGTTCATGCCCTTGGTTCCGTTCTATCAAACTTGAACTCTGCGTTCTCGAATTTGCGCCCCTAGTGGTTAGTGGTACGAACAAGGGGGGGTGTAGTGATGATTACTATCTCCCTATGTACAATGCTAAGTTAGCACAACCGCGTTAGTTGTTAGAGGGCAATCTTGCCAATTTTGCTGCTTTTGCACGCGACACTGTGGTTGCGTGTTATTAATTGAAAAATGCTTACTCGACTTTGCTTCACATGAGAACTGTCCATTGTTTGACATCCTTCACAGTGAGCAGTGAGCTTGTTCTGTACATTTTGTACACAAACAGTCTGGGTCACTAGACGGTGCATGTTGTTGTGTGCAGGTTGATCGTCCCACTATTTAGCCATTACATGCACGCAGCTGCAGATACCTGTAAGACGAGTGCTTTTAATATTGCAGTGCAGCACGTTTTAGTTTCATTGGGAAGGAGAGCTTTCGCAGGAGAAGTGACTAGCTAATCCTGTGATGTGATTCCACTGAGCTGATCTGTACGGTGGGGGGTCCCCCATTCACGCCTAGAGACCTTCTATTAGTCTAATGATACTACTATTAGTTTAATAGCGACAGGAAGGTTGCTGTTTCCACTGTAATTTTCTTATGATTGCTCCTTTCATTTTCTATGATATTGTAACAATGCTGATGCTTCTGAACGTAACCATTTGTCTGCTTATGTTAGCCACAGTACTGCATCTTAGGACGCGAGGTTCATTGAATGAACTCTTTCAACTTTACCGTGTCTTTGTTTATTCTGTTGTGGACTGATCTGAGAATAATGACGAACAGGTATATCTGATTCCCACCATTCCTGAGAATATTCTAAGTCGCTTGTTCTGGGTTGTCTATACATTGGGACCGCCGAGCTACACCTCGGCTAACGAATGGGACACTAAGCTAGTCGGATAAGGGGTTCTGGGTTCTGAGGGGAGTTTGTGGTACACCACACATGTCTCCTTCGTGCCAGGCACCGCACCCCCTGCCCCTCTCTCCCCTGCTGCCGTCAATGCAGAGTCTGTGGACATTCTGCGCCAGTTGCAGGTTGGTCAGACATCGCTGTTGCGTGTCCTCCATGGCCACACCAGACTGCTGACACAGATGGTGTCGTACATGGAGGGCATGTCAGCAGCGATGTCTGACCAACGGATGTTGCTGAGGTCCATGGACTCGTCACTGACGGCAGCAGTGGGTCTCCTGCAGCGCTCCGTCCCCCCCTACCCTGGCACCATCCACACTTCCCACTCCCATGCCTGTCCCAAACACACCCAGACGTCCCCATGCACGCACCCCACCATACACAGGCATCACACCACCAGGGAGGGCCAAGCGCACACCTCCTGTCACGCACACACAGGGGGGAGTAGGCACAGGCACTGTGTCGGGGAGCAAACAGCAGCCATGCTGTCACAGTAGGAGTCTGCAGTCCTCACGACCCACTACCTCCAAAACCACTCCCCTTGGCTCTCCTGCCCAACAGTCGGACAAAGAGTCCTTCATGGCCAGTCTGTCCCTCAGCCCCAGTGTGACACCACCCCGCAAGCGTTTGAGGGATTCCCCCGGCAGGGTAGTTGAGTCCACCCCCTGTCCACACCCTCCCCCAGTAGTGCTGCAACCCATCCCTCCGACCCCCCACCCTCCTTGGGGCCTGTGGTTCCTTCGGGTGCAGGGGAGACACTGGAAGAGCTTGCGGGCGTGTGCAGCGCCATACTGACCTCCTCCTTTGGCGCTGCCCCACCCCCTGTGGAGGAGTCGTCCGTCCCTGCACCCACGACACCTACCCGTGCCCCTCCTGTCCCTGCGGTGCCTGGTTCTTCCCCCCGACATGATGCCCCCCCTTCTGTGGATGATATGGTACAGTGAACTGTGCAGCCAAGCTAGGGGAGACTTGTCCCAACGTGTTCCCCCCCCCCCAGGACTTCGCATCTGGAGTGGCCTATGGGCTTTGTAAATAGTGTGCTGTAGCAAATTTTCTTTAGAATGCTGAATGTGGCTTTTTGTTTTTTGTTTGCACACTATTGCTTTTCTGGTATTGCTGTTGGTGCTGCTGCTCCCTGAGTTGGGGTGGTGATAATGTGTTGGGTGTCTGGGAAATGTTGTAGTGTGCTGCTCATGGGGTGGACCCTGGTATCTGCATGCCATCACAAGGTGTCTGCATATAATCTTAGGTAATGTAAGCTCTTACTGTATGGTGACATTGTCCCAAGGTGTGTTCCTTCCTCTGTGGCACCTGACATCTTCCCTGCAGGGTGTTTCCCAATTGTTGTGCTGAGCTGTGTCAACATTTCCTTGGTGTGTGAGGGATCCCTTCAACTTTGGCCATGCATGCTCTGCAATGTCTCCACCTGCATCGTTTGTGGCATCCTTGGTGGACACTGTACTTGTGTATGGAGTATATTGACATGACTTCATGTGGACATTTTCCCTTTTCCGCACTATGCATGTGTGTACTCCCTGCCTCACACACATGTGTTACGTGTTCTGCAGGGTCTTTGGGCACCTGACTGACAATTGTGGCCATTGTATCTGTGGGTACTCCACCCTTTTCCTTCCATGGGAGGCAACAACTTGTTGGCTGCCCCAGCACCTGTACATTCCTATCAGTCCTGGAATGTGGGTGACAGTGTGTGTTCCCTTAGGCTCTCTTAGTTGAGTGGGGTTTAACATGAGGATACAGTCTTGTTGCATGATCTCAGTGTGTGTATTGTGCTGCCACAGCCAGGGGTGGGTATGCATGTGTAATTTGTCATCACACCCACATGTGGTGTGTCATGCAGTGAGGGCAGGACATCCATCCTCATGGGAGTGGGACACTGCTGTCAGTGATGTGTTGTCATGGCACTCTCAACATAGTTGCACATTGTGGATACCTTCATGCACCCATGGAGTTTTGCTCATCGGAGGATGGTGTTCACACCCCCATGTCTCTTTCCACTGCTGGGAGTCCTCTGCACCCACCCCTCATTAGTCTTGGCACTGCTGGTAGTGATAGGCACCCACCCCTCATATGTCTTGACACTGCTGGGAGTGATAGGCACCCACCCCTCATTTGTCTGGGCACTGCTGGGAGTGATAGGCACCCACCCCTCATATGTCTGGGCACTGCTGGGAGTGATAGGCACCCACCCCTCATATGTCTGGGCACTGCTGGGGGTCCTCTGCACCCACCCCTCATTTTTATTGGCACTGCTGGTGGTGATAGGCACCCACCCCTCATTTGTCTGGGCACTGCTGGGAGTGATAGGCACCCACCCCTCATATGTCTGGGCACTGCTGGGAGTGATAGGCACCCACCCCTCATATGTCTGTCCACTGCTGGGAGTCCTCTGCACCCACCCCCATATGTCTGTCCACTGCTGGGGGTCCTCTGCAACCACCCCTCATATCTCTGTCCACTGCTGGCAGTCCTCTGCACCCACCCCTCATTTGTCTGGGCACTGGTGGGAGTCCTCTGCACCCACCCCTCATTTGTCTGGGCACTGCTGGGAGTGATAGGCACACACCCCTATGTGTCTGTCCACTGGCGTGGTGCGAGCCGTACCCAAGTGCTGAGGGCCTGGGTACGGCCCGTACCCCTACGGCACCCAAACTTTGGGTGTGTGGGCCGTACCCATGCCTTTGGGACGTGGGTACGGGCCGTACCGCCATTGTTGGTGTGACGTAGGGGTAGGCGTGGTACGAGCCGTACCCACGCGCTGAAGGCCTGGGTACGGCCCGTAGCCCTACGGCACCCCAACTTTGGGGGTGTGGGCCGTACCCATGCCTTTGGGACGTGGGTACGGGCCGTACCACCATTGTTGGTGTGACGTAGGGGTAGGCGTGGTACGGCCCGTACCCACGCTCTGAGGGGCGTGGGGACATCCCATACCACCATTGTGGTGGTGACGGGTACACGTCCACTTCCATTGTGGCGGGACGTGGGATTTGTGGACACGCCCCCCGACGTGACCAGACCATGGAGGTAATTGGTGTGCAGGATATCTTTGTTTTTTGTGGGGTGTGGGTTATGTTTCCTGCCCCTTGCACCCCCCCTTTGCCCCTGGGGGTTGTTCTGACCTTCTGCGGCGTCTGTGTCGGTTTCGGAACACGAGGTCGTAGGCTATGAGGGCCGGGATGATGCGTAGGTTGGGGTCTATGGCTGTCTGTCGCATACCGGTGCTCCTTGTTCGCGTCGTCCTCAATTTCCCGGCAGTTTTTGACTCCCGTAAAAAGAGCTACGTGCGGAGTGACTTGGGCACAAATCGTACTTGCTGGTCCGTAAAACGCTGCCTGACTCCGTCCGGACTTCAGGTATGGGCCATCCAGATTCAGATTTGTATGTATTTTTTTGCCGGTCGGTCTTTTGTACGACTCGTACGGAAATGGTGTTTCTGTACGAATCGTACTTGCGCATTTGTAAGGTGGTTTTCCCGGGTACGAGTCGGACGGAGAAAAAGCTCCTTACGCCGATTCGTACACGGGTTTTACAGGATCGGAATCGCCACCTTAGTGTCACACCTTCCCCCAACATGGTTCGGCTGGTGTGGGAATAGTACATATCACCCTTTACTATCCAACACCTTCCTGAATGTGCTTAGACTGGAGTGGGAATAGTAAATGTCACCCCTTTAGTGTCCAATATCTTCCCCAATGTGGTTAAACTGGAGTGGGAATAGTAAATGTCAACCCATTAGTGACTAGTGTGGGGAAAGTACATGGCACCTTTGTAGTGTCTAACAATTATTTTTAAATGGGCTTGTTGGAGTGTCATCATTTAATTTAAATTTATAGTCTGAAATACTCTATTTTAATTGTATTTCTGTTTTTTAGATATAGTTTGTGTTATTTATTAATATTATTGGTGTTTAGAAATATAATAAAAAACGTCTTTGTTTGTTTGCAGGTAATAATATAATTAGTTGTATTTTTATAGCAAAAAGATATTTAACACATTTTCTCATTTTATTTATGGTTTAAAACTATATTGTATATATTTACAATTGTAAACATATAAATATACACACACACATGCATACATATATACATATAAAGTTTGAAATACACATTTATATAAAGATAAGCAAAGAAACATTGTATTCACATTTTTGTAAAAAAAATTTTTTTATTTAATTACTATTGCATGTTGCACATTGTCCACTTTAACATTTTTTTAACTGTTTTATAACATGTATTACAGTGTTGTATATACATGTTTGCCACGTATTTGTAAAAAAAATTTAGTACATAATAAATAATTATATATATTTTTTACTATTATTTAATTTATCCTTTACAATTTTGTAACATTTCTAAACAACATTTTTGACATGGCTTAAATTTTTCATATTTTTGTTTTATATTTTTTTAATAAATTTATTCCAAATCTTTACATTATTCCTCATTCATTTCTATGGGGAGATAGTATTTTTTTAGTTTCATTTAGTGGTCATTTGTTTTACCGGTAGCTTTTTTTAAATGAATCTTTTTGTGGTTTTTTAGTCTTAGTTCCCGGAACCAAATTGCAGTAAGGGGTGAGGGTAGAGGAGAGGTATCAAGGATACATAACATGACTAGTCACCATCCTCCAAACTGGTACAGTAGCCATATACGTTGCTAACGTGGGAGAAGGGTACATCGTATTTAATGGTGAGGTATGAAAAGTGGGGGAAAGGGAGAGGTACCTGCACGAAGGGGGGAGGAGAAGACAGAAGAGGTGTGAGCTGAGTTGCTCCGGTATACATTCCTTGATTCAGTTATTCAATCCCACATGGTTTTAATAGTCATGGGAGAGGGGGGATCCGGGAATCTATATGCAGGCAATGGTTCACCAGGTATCTGGTGTCTGTGTCTCTGATATCGAGTCGGCACACCTATGGGTGCTTTCTGAGATGTTCTGGGTAGCTACTGTTTGTGTTCCGCATGACAGGAGACAGGTATCCCTGGGGAGACAGACATATATGTTGAGTAGGGAGGATGTTGGGGATAGCTGTGGTGCAGCTAAGGCTGTGCATTCATGTATGTGTGGAGTGTGAGAGCAGGGTGGGTAGAGGAGCATGTGAGTGATAAGAAGGAAGGGTTAGTGGTGAATAGCAACCATTTCCACCGTGCCTACTATTATTGATATGGGCATGTGTCACAGCCAAAATAAGTGCGGGCTATGGGGGAGGTGGGGGAGTGCAGGGGACGTGTGGTTCTATCCATCGGTGTCTGTGGTCTCTTCCGTTGTCATAAGGGTGGAAAAAGGTGTGGATCTTCTTACTGAGTGTTTGCGGATCTGCATGACCGGGGGAAGGAGGGAGGAGGGGGAGGAAAAAAGGGGGGATGATAGTGGGAGAGGTTGTAAGGGGGAAGAGTTGTTTAGAATTTGGGTTATGGGGAGGAGGAGGTGAAGAGAGGGAGACATGGCTGATACTGAGAGGGATAGGGCAACAGAGAAGAAGCAAAGATTGGGTAGATAGAGGAATGTTTGAGTGCATGAGTGGCAAGGAGTGTGCCAGAAAAAGGGGAGAGTGGGTACGAAGAAGTGTATGAACTGGCTATATCACGGGGTGGTGGGCTGTTGTGTAAAGTGATGTGGCCCATTCCGGTCTATAGATCTATTACTATTGCTGTGAAGGGGGTGTGGGGCAGGTGGGAGAAGTGGTGTGGATCATGGTAACTAACCAAGCCTCCTGTGACAGGGGTGTCGGGGACCTCCACTGTCGGAGAATGCAGATCTTGGCTGTAGCCAAAGCAATAGTATTGTTTTCACTAGTTTGTTTTTTTGTTTATATGTAAGCACTTTTGGTAATATATTGTTATGCTATGTTTAATTGTGTGGCCAGGAAAAGGGTTGCAGCACGAGCCGCTGTGAACAGGAGCACTTCCTGTATATCCATGGTGTTCACGTGCATGGATTTGAATGGAGACACTACATGTGCCCCCAGTGGCCCACAAGGGACGGGGGCTCTGTTTTGGGCCCCCAATTTCCATTTCTGACAGTCTGTACATTGTGGTATTCCCACCATGAACAGGCTGTCTGAAAGGGGGATCGTAATCCCAATAGCGGTGCCTAGTTCAGCACCGCCTCGATTCAGGAATATGATTCCAACCGCCATCCCATCAGGATCTGAGATCCTGTCAGAGGCAGCGGTCTCTTCCCTGACAGAATAGGGTCAGACCACTAGCATTGTAATGCAGCAGTCGGCCCGAAGGGCTGTCGGCAGTGGGACCACCACCGATATCCTGCCATTGGCAGTCCAACTGCCATCGTAATGTGGCCCTTAGTGTGATGTATTTGTGTTTTGGAGAAGTAATTTGTTTTGCTTGTGGGTTTTTGGAGTGTACATGTTTTTCTCTACGAACATTTTCTTTGGGAATTGGGAGTTTCAGTCTTTTATAATAAGGAAATATATTTTGGTTTACAATAAACCAATGTGTTTTACTTTGATTGTTCTTTTTTTCATGTTTCTTGGAGCGTTCATTTTTTTAACACTTTTTTGCGCATTTTTGGCAATATTTTTCCTCTTTTTGGTGGATTACTATCTTATACTAAGCAAATATAGAGGGAAATATGCAGCTACAGAATAGTACATTTTGTTTATTTCATTTTCTTTGGGTGGGAAATGTGATATTAAATTATTTGTGTAAATATGTGATTGTTCTTTGGAATTGTGCGTTTTATGTGTTGTAATTAGTTTATGTGATGGATTGAGTTTATTTTTAGTTCCTTGGTTGGTGATGTTTGCATGTTTTAAAGAATCATTTATATCATAATTTATTATTTCAGTGTCCATTTCTTTTTAAATACATTTTTATTTTTTGACAGATGTAATAAATATTGTATTTAATATTTATAAAAACATAATTTGTTATCTTGGCTTACGTTTTGTTATAATTTGTTAGGACTTTGGTTGCCTAATATTTATTTTATAATATGGTTTTTGGCTATTAATTCTAAGGGCCTTATTATGATGTTGATCGGATTTGCCTTCGAATGACACCGTTGTGGTAACGGAACAGACCGACCTGCGGTCGGCAGGCCTGACACCGCAATTACACTGCACTTAGTGCAGTCACATACTCCCATTTCTCAATTGGAGCTTGTTGGAGCTTGTGCTAAGCCCGTAAACTGGCCGTAGCACAAGCTCCCGTTGAGAAATGGGAGATTTTGTTCATCCCTGCAACGTGTGGCAGGCACATCTAGGTACCTGTCACACGGTGCAAGGATCAATGGCCCCCAACCAGAGACTGCAAGGAGAAGGGGGCCCTGCTAGGGGCCCCCTAACTCGCTTTCTGACAGGCTTACCATGTCAGAAAGCCCGGCAAGGAAATCCTGTGGAAAACCAAGCAGCATAATCCCAACGGCAGAAATGCCGTCCATTGGGCTTATGGGCCAATCTCCGACTGGCCGACGGGCTCCATGAGCCCATTGGAATCCAGCTGGAATGACCGGCCAGTTTCAGTTCCAGCTGCCTAGATTGTAATTAGGCTGTCGGAAGTGAATCCGACTATGAGAGTCTAAAAACCTCCAAACTGAGGTCAGAGGCTTTCCGACACTCATCATAATTGGCCCATAAGTAATCTACTCCTTTGGTATTTATGAAGACTTTGACCTTACATTGTAGCACACTGTACATTGTTTGGTTAGTTACTTAAGTTTAGGGGCAATTTGGCAAACAGATTGTTCCATTCATAATTGTTGATAACTTTGTTCTTTTTGCAGTGGTTTTTATAAATGTATAGAGTTTAGACTGGGTTCTGCCTTGTGTAGATTAGAAGGCATTGTTCCATCAATGCACTACTTTGATTGTTGGGCTTCCTGTGCCAAGGTCCTATCATAGACATTCCCCCATAATGTTTGGAATGTGGGTTGGTATCTCTGTCCAGAGGGATGCAGTCTGCCAAAAACAAGTGTCTTCAAAATAATCCATCAGGGAGCTTAGTTTGTCTTTATTTTGTTGGTAATAAGGGATCTCCATTAGCAAATTGTAGTAGTTGACTACCTCAGTTGCAGGGAAATAAGCTAGTGCAATCATTGGTTTTTATTTCAGATGCAAATTGGCTGTTTTTGTACTATTCTACACTGAGGTCCTTATTATGAGTATAGCGGTCCTCGGACCACCATACTAATGGTGGCAGTTTGACCACCACCATCTGTCTGCCCTGTTAGGAGTGCCGCCTCCCCCGGGATTAAGGATCCTGCTGCGGCAGCAGTTTTCAAAGGGCCTGACTATGCTGGTGTTGCCAATGCCAGCACCACTGATCATATTACGACCTGCATTTTTACCGTCCATTTCATGGATGGGACCTCACCATGTAAAGGTTGGTGTAAATGCAGGTATGGGAGCCCTAACAGGACTCCCCACTGAATCTGGTCATAGGGGTGCGGGCAGGGGGGCATATCTTGTGCCCCCCTGGAATTGCATCTTTATTCTCGCACAGTGTGGGATGCACGGCATATTGCATGACATACAGTGCAGGAATGTGCTGCAGGTCCTCTCACAGTGGTGTTATGCTTGTTAGGCTCTCCTATGAGCCTAACACACTGACACCGCACCACCTGCCCGACCGCCCTGGATTATACTCATAATCAAGTAAGATGGGTGCACCACAGGCTTGACGGTGGTGGCGGTCCCAGGTGAACACTGCCGACTTGTAATAAGGCCCCGAGTGGGCCAATGTGAAGCAGTGTTTTCTTTTCTGTTGAAAGGGAAAAAAGGTTAGTTTGATTATAGATGTTTTTGGGTGGTATATTGAGGAGGTTTGGGGGAGTTTAACATTTTGCAATAATTAACGTATACTCACTTTATTTTGTCACTTTGTTGGTTTGTGGTGATCATTTTTTCAGGCAGTTTATCAATTTTACAAGTCATAGTTTTGTCTTGAAGTAAGTCTATGTAAAGAGATATAACTCTGCCTGCATTTTATTAATTAATTGTTATTTTATATTTTTACCTTTATTAGCAAGTACGTTTTAGATTGAATTTACATTTTACATACCTGGTTAGGTAGTTGTTGAGATGTATATATTATTAATTTCATGGTTTGGTGACAGAATTTGACAGAGTTTCCTCGTCCTGTAGCATTTGTCGTTTTTGAAGTATTTAGTTGATTAAATGAGTGTGTCTTCTCTATCTTTTTTTTCATTATTTGCCTTATGTTATTGGCTATAGTTGTTTATAATTGTATTTTAAAGGTTGATTTAGACTGAGTTAGAATTTTTTTATTAGTTATGTTCTTCTAAGGTAAACGTATATATTTTTTAATGTCTGATATATAGTTTTAGAATATCAATTTATTTATATATATATTCGCTGAAAAAACCATAGGTTTCAGGGGCGTTATAGTTAGCTGGACTTTTCACTTGTGTGCAATACGTTTGTCATAAGTAGGACTGTTAGCGCTCTAGTTGTTCTTTAGAACACTCTGGAAAGCTGCAGTAGAACACAAAGGAATCAACTGACAGTCTCTGCCCTTTTTGGATGTACATGTTTTACTGAGAATGTCAGACTTCATTCTCACATGACTGAGAAAGATAATATGAATTTACAGAAAATATGCTCTCAGTTTAGCTTGTAGATCACCTTCCAAACCTCTGTGGGAAAAGCATGAGAAAATAGTTTTCTCTGAAACATGATTCATGATATCACAGCAGAAGGCTTTTTCACATGGTAAAATCACCTTAGAACACACCACAATTCCTAAAATGAGTATGGTACCATCAACAAATGATTTATAATGTAACAAAAGTCTTAAAACCTTCTATTAACTGCATTGCTTTTTAATGAGGTGCTATCATGTATATTGGCCCCAAGATGGCTGCCAACACTTCTTGGATGAAGTACTGACAGCAAATCAGATCTCACGATGAGATGTGTGGTTAGGCTCCGCCCAGATATATATATCTTTCTAACTCTAATTTTCTCAGGAACTACTGAACGGATTTACACCATTTAAGCAAAAGGCACAAGTCTGAACTGAGGACTACCTCTTTGCCAAATTTGGTGTAATTCCGTTCAGCAGTTTGGGCTGTAGCTGCGTCAACAGGTCCTATGGGAAAATGCATGGGGAAAACGCGTTTTGGGACCCCCCTTTTTTCTCGGCCCCCGCTTGACGAATCACCGTGATTTTCAGGATAGGAGCGGACCGGAGCTGGACAAAAGTTTGGAAAATTTTGCGAAGATTCGTCCATCGGCGCCAACGTTATTCCAAATAGAATGTTGCGGATTTCCTATGGAAAATAGGTCCTAACTATACCTACTGGCGACTGCCAGTAGGTAATATATATATATATTTGGTTGTCTGCCTTTACACTAAAATAGGCAGTGCCTGTAATTGACTCTGATATAACACACAACTCAACTCGGTGAAACATGTCGAGCGATACTATTAGAGAACGTGAGATGGCAGCAGAGGAGCTGTTCTTAAATCTACCCACAATGAAGCAATGTGGTAAAACCAACACTAAGGAAAATTCGGAGAATGGAGATGTGAAAAGTTTGTTGAAATTATTGGAGAAGCACAGCTGCAGTGAAATGACTAAGTGGTGGGAGATCACCTCATTAGAAAAATATCATGAGGTAGGTCGAATACCGAGGGGGTTAAGAATAATGCTGGCGCCAAGTTTCGATAGCCCAAACCCCATGCTTCTCAAGGAGTGGGCTGAAAGTAATTTAGAAGCATCGATGCGACTAGTATGCCTCTTAATTAAATATGCTAAAGTGGATAGAGCAGCAAATATGGAGGAAATTGATCGTATTCAAAAAGAACTCAGTAAACCAGAATGCCTTGCGAGTAAAGATTTCATTGACAAGAGTATTAATGAAATGAAGGACCGCATAAAAAAACAGGAACTGGTTATTAAAACGAGGAAAGCATACAAATTTGCCCGAGACAAAGGCGATTATGAACAAGGGCAGGTATTCACGTTTGCCCGTAAGTTTGACAAGTTATGTAAGAACCAAAGTGAGCAGCAGAAAACTGTGTCAGCAACTATGCCCTCTCGGAGCAATGATCCTGAGATCGACGAGGATAGAATCTCCAATTTGTCTACGGATACCAGCGCTATGGCTAGCGCAACCACCAGTGATGTGGATTCCGACAACCCAAGCTCAGGCAATGAAGCGGGGGATTTCGGGTTTTTAACTTTGGCAGAGGAATTGGAGTATGTTCGCATGCAACGCAAACAGACTCTACGCCCACGACAGCAGCAAGCACAACCCGCCAAAAGCGGAATGTCAGAAGGCGGCAAAGAAGGAAGTGCAAGAGGGCGAAATCAACAGCGACAGCAATGGAGGCAATACAGAAAGTAAGTGACAATACTATTATCAATCTCACGGATGTGGAATTGAACACGGCGGAACAACAATTACTTTCATTAGGCCTTTCTTTTTGCCCAGAGAGTAATTTTAACTATGTGCATACGAGAGTTGATGTGTTCAAGTTCATTAGGAAGATCAAATTAAAAAAGTATTTTACCATTAAAAACAAACTTATTGATGAGGCTAATATTGAGGCTGAATTGGATATGCACACAAGCAGTATGTCGATGACTGACAGTAACACTAAAGGACTGGTGGTATCTGATATGCATGCGATTAACATTTTAAACGCACTTGGCAGGAGTCAGGAAACTGAAATTGCTACACAAGAGGTGGCTGAGTGTGAAGGGATCAACATTTCCGCACCATGCAAAAGTCCCTTCAAACCAATTTCAACTTTCATGCCGATGATGCCACGTGATGCAGTAGACGTATTTCATGACCGTATAACGGATGAATAAAAAAAGTTACAACATCAGACCCAACTCAATAAGATAAAACCTACGCAGAAATTAAAGGAATATTTCAAGTTGATATCCAAATTGAAGGAAAATAACAATGTCATTATTAACAAATCAGATAAAGGTGCTAATGTGGTTCTGTGGGGAAAAAAGGAATACAAAGAGAAAGCCTACCACCATTTAGACAACTCGGAAGGTTATCGTAGGATACCTAGAACAGTGATTGCGGTTACACATAAGCAATATAAAGATGAGCTACATGTTTGACACAAAGAAGGTCTTCCCACGAAACAAGAACTGAAATTTTTACATAAAGAGTATCCGGTTCTACCCAGCATCTACTTTATCCCTAAAGTACATAAGGGAGTCATGCCAATTCCGGGGCGACCCATAGTGTCGGCAATCAATGGCATGTTTGAGAATACCTCGAAATACATTGACTTTTTTCTTCAAGAGTTGGTATTGAAGTTGCCAAGTTACGTAAGAGACACTATGGATTTCCTACTCAAACTCAATAACCTCACTCTACCTTCGGATGTTGTTCTAATGACTATGGACATCACAGCGTTATATACTAGCATAGCCCATAATGATGGTTTGAATGCTGTAGAATATTTTCTGGGTGAAAAAAAAATAGAATTTTACAAACACAATAACATGCTGGTGAATATGATCCGTATTTGTTTAAATAACAACATGTTCCAATTTAACAATGAGACATTCCAACAACTGAGAGGTGTGGCTATGGGGGCATGCTTCTCTCCCAGCTATGCATGTCTGCATGTAGGCTGGTGGGAGAAGCATGTCCTCATGACCCGTCATGCGGAACAATGGTCCACCAATATTATATCATGGTGGCGGTATATAGACGACATATATGTCGTTTGGAAGGGTACTGAACAAGAGGCACTCAGTTTTGTTAATGACATTAATGACAATGATTTGAACTTGGAATTTTTAGCGGAAGTGAGCACCAGTGTTGTAAACTTCCTTGATGTAACAGTCAACTTGAAAGACGGAAAGTTGGAGACGAGTCTATTCCGCAAAAGTACATCAGGGAATACGGTGTTACATGCAGAAAGTTTCCACCCACAACATACTATAAAAAGTATACCATATGGGGAATTTTTGCGCATCCATAGAGCATGCAGTACCATAGCAGCGCGCGACAAACATCAGTTGGATGCCAAAAACAGGCTGCTAGCGCGTGGCTATGAGGAAAAAAGTTAGCTTAACGCAATGATGAAAGCAAATCTTAGAAATAGAAATGACCTATTGGTTTCTAAAAATATAACAAATCAGGAAACTCTAGCTGTCACCAGTAACATCCCTGGCAATGATCCTATTGAAAGCAAAATGAGACTTATTACTACCTACAGTAGACAGGCTAAAAAAATTAAGAACATTATCTGTAAGGAGTGGCCCATTGTGCTGACTGATCCTACCCTGAAGGCAGTGCTTCCCAACAATCCCACTGTCACATACAGGCGAGCATTTTCTATGAGGGACGAACTGGTATCCAGTAGTCCGGAAATATCAGCTAGTGGTACCTGGCTTACCCCAGCAAAAGGATTTTTAAATGCTCCTCCTGTAGAGCGTGTAAATTTGGAACTAATACTAACCATTATACCACACCGTTCAGTGACAGTCCTAGATATCTCAACGGACATTACACATGCCGAACTGATTATGTGGTATATGTATTGCAATGCACATGCAAACTCAAGTATGTTGGGAGCACAAAACTGCAAGCTTTTAATAGAGTCTTGCAGCATCTACGAGCCATAGTTAACTCTGATCCTACGTACCCGGTAGCTAGGCATTTTAAAGCTTGTCATAACAACAATCTGAGCTGCTTGAGCTATTTCATCATAGACTCAGTACCAAAACTTAAGAGAGGAGGAAACCGGGAAAAAGCTTTGAGGCAATTGGAATGCAAATACATATTGGAGTTAGATACACGTATTCCAGGAGGATTGAATAATGTGGAGGATCTACATCACTTTTTATGAAAGCATATGGTAGCCACATTACATAGAAGGTCATTACGAGATTTAGCTGTATACGTAAGTTAGATTTTGTTTCCGCCATATACACACACTCAGATATGTACATACATGTGATGCTGTCTTCATATCTTATGAAGAGCAAGAATATGTGACTTTCATATATTGAAACATTCTTTCTTCTTGTTTACTACATTGCGGATTATTGTACATAGATTAGGGTAATGAAGTATATTAGCTTCCTATGCGACAATATATGTATATAAAATGTCGTTTTTGTACTTTGTCTTTTTATAACATTACGTTATTTATGTGTGTTATCCAGTGCGATCTTTAGACATTTAGGGCCTTATGTAGGTGGGCTTGCATTTACCACTTCATAAATACCGAATCATACCGATTCGGTATTTATGAAGTGGTAAATGCTATGTAGGTAATTGGTCGGTAAATATTACCGATTCGGAATAATTCGGTAATTACCGAATCGGTATTTACCGAATCGGTAATGAGGCATACCTTCCCATTGATGGGAAGGTATGCCTCATTACCGAATCGGTAAATACCGATTCGGTAATGGGGGGGCACATGCAAGGGTGGCAGGGTGTCACATTGACACCCTGTTGCACCCCTGATTCGGCCATGTGTGCACATGTGGCACACATACATGCCCTGAGGGCATGTGTGTCTGCCACATTGCACACATCTACGGGCAAAATAATGCATTTACACACATATTCGTCATTTACCACCAACTATTAGTTGGTGGTAAATAACGAATCCCCACACACACCACACAGTCCCCCTACATCTGATTTCTGTATTCGGAATTTACCGAATCGGTAAAATTACCGAATCGGTAATTTTACCGATTCGGTCATTTTACCGATTCGGTAAATTCCGAATACAGAAATTCTCCCCCTACATACCAAAAGCCAAAATACCGGTCGGTATAATTACCGAAAATCGGCCGTTACCGACCGGTATTTGGCTACCTACATGAGGCCCTCAGTGGCTGAGCATATTTTTTAACATCTATCCAGATATGGTATTAGTCTAATTTCAGATTTTTGTTTTACGATGAGTAATAGGTCTCAATTTTTTTGCAATATTTGCACATCATTTTGTAGTTTTGTACATTTTGCTGTATTTGCACAGGTATAAATTGCAGAATTTGCACATTATTTCTGCAGATTTGCACATTTTGCTGTATTTGCACAGATAATATTACCTTGCTAGATTTGCACATAATTTGCGTTATTTGCACACCTTATACCTGGACTGAAGCATACTGTTGAATATAGACAATTTCTATTACAATGCATTTCTTGGATATATATGTTGATGGGATTGGTCCCTGTGTTTTTACAAAAGTGTCAACTACAGCCGGGTGATAGTATTTTGTTTATGTCTATAAGCAATTGGATGCACGGCACCTTTAAATAAGTCACGTTCAGTTCATGCTAACCATGTGATCAAGACCGCTGTGTCGGTCGAAACGCGTCAGAACCGAGTTATGTGTGTGGAGGAATAAACCGAGCACTTTATTTTGCACCAGCATATATGTGTCCGTGTCTTTTGATAGTACCGGCTGGTTCTACGAAAGGAGGATTTATATATATATATATATATATATATATATATATATATATTCACTGAAAAAACCATAGGTTTCAGGGGTGTTATAGTTAGCTGGACTTTTCACTTGTACAAAACCATTGAAATTCCCCCGTTATAGTTAGTTCAGCTAACTATAACTCGCGCGCCCGCAATGCACTGCTAATGACGTCACATATTACATCACTCATGACATGGTCAGTGACATCACTCATGACATCACTGATGACATCTCAAATGACATCACTGATGACATCACTGATGACATCATCCTTGTGATAGAGTGGCAGACCTCCTCTCACCCTAATATAACTTTTGATACACACATTCAAAAATAGAGACTAAAATTTTCAAAACAATGGACATACCAATACCAGTTACAACAACCTCTTCAGTAATTCTAAGATCCACATACACATCCACTCATTCACCAACAGTCCTATACAGTCACTCATACATGTACTCACTCATCATATGTACTCATACACCTATACATCCTGTTACACAATGCCACTCATCCATAGAGTTACTCACACACATAGTCATATACAGTTATACACACACCACAACACTTACTTCTACGGAAACTTACACATACTTAGTCTTTTAAACAATCACTTATAGAAACACATACTTATTCATACAGGAACTCTTTCAATCTCTCACTCTCACATATACTCACTTATATACACCAATAGTCACATATACTAGTTTAAAACATATGTAGTTACTCATAAAGACAATATTGAGACAGTCATTCACTCACTAACACACCCATCCACCCATACAGTCCTGCACACATGCTGTCTTCAACACATACAAACAGTGAGTCACTCATTCATGCACCTATGCACTACGTAATACCCCCCACCGAACCATGCAGACACTCAGACTGATACTCAAAAAACCAAATAATAACCTATATAGACACCCATGTAGCTACTCACCAACCCATGCAGCCACTTATACACAAAGTGAGAGACTGATACAGATATTTACATATTTAAACATTACTCACTAAGCCATGTATTCACTATGATACACTTAATCAGTCAGTTACACAATCAATTTTTCAAAAACAAATCATCCATTTAGACACTTATATACCCATTTATTCTTCCATCGACCTTGAGATATACATATATAAAACATATTTAATTTTCAGAAAAACAGACATTCACTGGATGATGTCATCAGTGATGTCATTTGAGATGTCATCAGTGATGTCATGAGTGATGTCACTGACCATGTCATGAGTGATGTAATATGTGACGTCATCAGCAGTGCATTGCGGGCGCGCGAGTTATAGATAGCTGAACTAACTATAACGGGGGAATTTCAATGGTTTTGTACAAGTGAAAAGTCCAGCTAACTATAACACCCCTGAAACCTATGGTTTTTTCAGTGAATTTCTGAGGTTTTTTAAATGCTAATTCCTAACTATAACGTGCCTGAAACCTATGGTTTTTTCTGTGAATATATATGTTTTCGTAGAATTTGCTCAATTTGTTTGGACTGTGTGGAGAGTGTTGTAATAAGACGAATTGCATTGCCATCTTCTTCTTTTGAGTTGTTATTCCTGATGATATCAGCTCTTTCCTGATTTTCAGTTCTTTTCAAACAGTCTGCCAATATTTTTTTATTGTATTTCCGTTTCCTAAATCTCATCATAGATTGTGTGCTGTGTTTTTTCCATTCATGTTCTTCTGAGCAAATTCGACGTATCCTCAATAGTTCTCCATACGGAATGTTTCTTACTAGACTTGCTTGATGAAAACTCTCCGCATGCAATGTGGCATTGGAGATGGCAATGCGATTTGTCTTATTACAACACTCCCCCCACAGTCCAAACAAATTGAGCAAATTCTACGAAAACATTGGAATATCCTGGTTTTAGATCCCACTATGGCAAAAATGGTGGGAAATCATCCAAAAATCACATATAGGAGAGCTAAAAACCTAAAAGATAAATTAGTTCACAGTCACTTTGAAACACAAAAACAGAAAACTTGGTTGCAAATAAATTGTTTCTACAAATGCTCAACGTGCAAAGTATGTCAGATAGCACGCAACATGAAAGAGATCACAATGGCAAATCAAAAGAAATGGAAAATCAACCAATTGATTAACTGTAAAAGCCAATTTGTGATCTATATAATCGAATGTCCGTGCAAACTAAGGTATGTGGGGAGCACAGTGTATGAACTAAAAAAACGTATTCTTGAGCATGTAAGGGCCACAATAAACAGGGACCGCAGTTATGCGGTTGCGGAACATATGGAAAAACATCATGAAAGTGACTGGAAGAAATTGAGTTTTTATGCCATAGAAATGGTCGGTTGTCATGTGAGAGGTGGCAATCGGGAAAAAACTCTAAGACAGAAGGAATCACGCCACATTCTGTCATTCAGAACCCTGACGCCTTATGGCTTGAACAAGGACGAGGAGATGTATTCCCATTTATGAAACAGTTTTTGAATCGATAAACAATAAGGTTTAGGAAATTGAGAGATGAGATGAAATGTACCACAGTCTTAATTAATCTCTGATTAATGCTTCTCTACATCCCGATAGGTTTGAGGTGATTACATGAAATAACTGGAGTGTACTCTCAAAATGTAATTTTTAAATCACATTTCACATAATTTTATGGTTGATACGAATTATGGGGTGCAATAAGGAAGAAATGTGTTACAACAAAAGGGAATTACCCACTGGAGGGGATACAAAAGAATTTTAAGGTAATAAATAGGTACTCATACACACTTAAAAGCCAAACAAAACACAGATATAATCAGCCCGCATCATTAGGATATAATTAACAAACATAAGACCAAATAGAGGGTAATATCATTGAAGAAATAAAGGAAATTATGATACGGGCGGGATTAATAAAGAAAGAGAAAAAGAAAAAAAGACCCACTAGAGGGTGAAAAACAATAGTATAAATAAATTGAATCAGAGGTATCTAAAATTGATTCTAAGTCAATATAGACCACACACAATGCGTGGAATCGCAATAAAGTGAATTAAATATACCTTATGATTACCTTAAGAAAATAGGTTACAACACACACCCCCCACAAACATAAACATGTATATAAAGATATTGCACTATTGCCAGAATTAATAATATCACCAGTTAAGTAACGACAATCACAAACAGCACATTTTACCTTTTGAATTTGATTAATTTGTTATAACACTACAAGGACCAGACTGCAAGGCGACAAAGTAGGATGTGATGTAACATCATGTGACTATTATAAAAAACAATGTTTGAAATGCCTTGACACCCGTGAACAAGGTCTGTGGGCAGACCGAAACGCGTTGGGCTAGATACCTGCTTGTATATGCTACTGCCGTAATTAAAATTGGAATCCAAACATCACGATACCAG